>NC_012877.2:18224498-18248126 GCF_000003195.3 Sorghum bicolor
TACAGGCGGTGGTCATGCCAACCGCCTGTAGAAATTGATGGCATATAAAGGCCGCGCCTACCCCCGAAATATCTAAGTCTGAAGGCGCGCCATTCGTTCGAATTCACGCCGGCAGGCTGCCAAATTTTCCCGTCGACGTCTCGCCGCCGCACCGCCCTTCTCCATCCACTCCGCCACCGGTCACGTGTGCCACCGTCTTCCTCTTCGCGCCGCGCCGAGCTCCGGTCAAACTGCGCCACCGTTTTCCTCTCCCCGCCGCGCTCCCGTCGAGGTATAGTTCGCCAGCATTCATGGAGGTATGGGCGGGTGCGGCCGCGCGTGGGGGCTGGTGTGGGAGCGCGCGAGGTCGTCGGGGAGGTAGGGTTGCCGCGCGCCGCGGCTCACTGGCGGCCAGTCGCAGCGCGGGGAGCGGCGGCGGGCATTCGATGGCGGCGGAGAGAGGAGAGGGGAGAGGGGAGAGCGACATGGGCCGGCCCAACCGTGGCCGAAGAGGAGAGAGGGGGGAGGTGGGCCGGCCCACCCGCGGTTAGAGCTGTAGGCTGCCAATTTTTTATATATTTATTAATTCTTTTGTATAATACTATTATTTATATATATATATATATATGTAATTATATATATATATAGATGATGCAATTATTTATATATTTATTTTTAATTTATATGTATTTAAATTTAGTTATTTATATATATTTACTTTTTATAATGCAATTATTTATAATGCAACTAGTTATAATGCAATTATCTATATATATAATAATAATAAATAATAAATATTTACTTAAATTAAAGTGTCTATGTATATACATGATGCCCACATATGCTAAGTAATTATATATATATGTATGTATGTATAAAAATAATAAGCAATTAATATTTGCTTTTAGTTTAAGTGTCTATGTATATACAATGCAATTATATATTTAATGCTTTCTACAGGCGGTGGTCAATACCAACCGCCTCTAGAAATCGAGGCGTATATGATGTTTTATTTTTCTTTATAATGCAATTATTTTTTATTTTTCTTATTTGATGTATATGATGTTTTATTTTTCTTAAAATTATTAATTGTATATACATTATTTACAATGCAATTCATATTTGCTTTTAGTTTAAGTGTCTATGTATATACTTTATAGCATAAGCTAAGTAGTTATTATTTCTTTTTTATAATCCAATTATTTATAATGCAAATATATATATATATATGTAAATTGCATATATTTATTTATGTGTAAAAATAATAAACAATTAATAAACTTTATATTTGCTTTTAGTTTAAGTGTCTATGTATATACATTATTTATAATGCTAAGTAATTATTTGAATAGATTATCACGATGACTTCTCCAACCCCAAACCAAGCGTCAGGGTCTGACCGCATCGACCAAGCACCGGCAAAAGGTTCGGACCACACAGAGAAGGTGCAAGTATCACAGCACCGAGCAAGCGCAAGGGTCGGACCACACAGAGAATGCAAAAGAACGTGAATCAAGTCCTTCGTACGAGACCTCCCCTAGCGACATTCCAGATCCTCGCATAGAGAGGAACGCTCGTCGTGAATTAGAATGTGACCCTGATTACATTCCAGAAGTAGATGAGGTGATGAATTACTCATCCATAATTAAATCTTTCTAACTTTTATTCCCCTCAGTATATGTACAAGAATGATTTATGTCTTTAACTTTTAACATGAACAGGAGGTGTTATCTCAGTTTCATGAGCTGAAAGAGATCCTATCCCAGGAAGAATTCACACATGAAGGTGCACCCGAACCGACGACGGAGATAACCACCGAGAAGACCACCGAGAAGACTGATGATATAAAAAGGAAACGAGGTGACAGAGGATTGAATCAGTTTCCAAAAGTCACATTTAGAATTACAGATGTGAGCCCGACAGGACAACCCCTAGCTCCTCCAGAGGCCTTACCTAAGTGGCGTAACGCACTTGACATCACAGTCAGGGAGTGGGCAAAAGTGAACCAAAATGAAATCACAAGAATGTGGGACAAGCTGCTTACAAGGTTTGTTTTACCTCAGGGTTCAGAATACCTAGTAAAGGAGTACACATTGAAGCAGTGGGGAATCATGTTTAGGAATTACAAGTCCAAGTTGAATTCTAAGTGGGCAAAGAAAGGGTTGGACCCGACAAAAAGGTATAAAATCACTGCTGGTCAATGGGCGGTGTTTTTAGAGCAGAGGAGTACCGAGAAGTTCAAAGCTTTGAGCGAATCTAAATCCGAGCTCGCAAAAAGGAACAAGTACCACCATCACCTAGGCACAGGTGGTTACCAGCGCAAGCTTGCCCAATGGGAGCAAGAGGATGAAGCGCAGAGGGCTAAGGGTCTGCCAGCGCTTCCTGACCAACTTGGTCGCAGGGGCTCGAGGTGGATTCGTGCTCGTGTACCGGCAAAGGAAGCCAAGTCTGGCTTATCATTTTCTGACCCAATGGTCGAAGAGGCAGCGAAGAATATTTTCGCTGTGGCAGCTAAGCAGAAAGCGGGCGAATTTAAGCCCCAAAGGGAGAAAGATGTCCTTACTGTTGCTCTGGGTAACCCAGAGCATCCTGGTTGTGTACGAGGCATCTCATCAAAAGAAGGATGGAAAGAAGGATTCGGACCAGAGTGGGAAGCAATGTATAGGAAACGGGATCGCTACAAGGCAGAAATGTCTAATTATTTTAAGGAGGAGGCTAAGAGAGAAGTCGAAGAGGTGATGTCTAAAATCCTCTCCAATCCTCCTCCTGAGTTGATGCAGCGATTGGTGACCGCAATGTCTAGCCAATTAAGTGGCCAGCAGCCTCCTCAAATGCAGCTAGTCGTCGCCCCGACAACAACAGAACAGGCTCCGGTCATCCCGAGTAGTATTGCCTCTACCGGAGACAAGGTCCGCTATCCAGTTGATGAGATCGATAGTCCTGTGCCTTGCTCCCTAGTCATAAGGTATGGTTTTAACAATAACCGTACAAGGAAAGTAGCCACAGGACTTGCGATCCCGGGGCGTCAATTCCATGGTAGTGAGATCCCTGAGGACTACTGCAGGGTGGAAGTGTTGACAGTTGTCCAAGGATATGAGGACGACATGCTAGACATTCCCAGTCCCGAGGGCATTGAGAAACTAGGACAAGCTATCAAGAATTTTATTCTTTGGCCTCGACGGGACGTCCTGCTGTCTCAGGTACCAAAACCATCACCCCGAGAAGTGCTGCAGACTCAGGAGTCGTCCCATCCCACATCTCTTCGAACTCCACCAACCTCTCCAATCTTGCATCCACAATCCCCACCACCACCATCACCAATAATGCCTCAACCACCATCCCCGCCACCATCAAAACCCACTCCCGCACCATCACCTAAACCCCAGGCTTCACCACCATCACCTAAACCCCATGCTTCAACACCGCAATCTTCCACACCACCGGCACCAAAAAATGATGATAAGACACCACCGCAACCAAAGAAAACAAAATTCTCGGTCCCCAAATTGGTTTCCCCGTTCGAGCCAAAGAAGAAGGCCGCTGGTACGGCCCTATTTCTGTCCAGAATTGCAAGGAGCCGCACTTTGAAACTTGTTGACTTAGCAGAGCATGAGAAGGAGGGGTCGAAAAGCTTTGAAACACGTATTGTAAATATCAGGCCACCAACGAAGGATGATTACAAATATGTCCCTACTAAATATGAGCCAGGCAGACCACTACTTAGTTGGGACAAACTCAAAAAGATCCCAGCTGGTATAAAAAGGATGCATGACTGGTATATGAGAGCAGCTTCTGTAGGCATTCACACGATCAATGTGATTATACCACCAACAGCATTCAACAGTGAGCGGACAAAGGCAATCGTTACCTTCGAGGACATGTGGCTAATGATGAACCTGCAGAGACTAGACGTGCAGCTGGTAACCGTGTTTGCATTGTAAGTGTCACTCGTACCATCTCTTTGTAATAATTCATGAGTTGCATCAATTTTCAACATCTAACATACAAGTGCTCATTGCAGAATGAATTTTGAACAACAAGAGATGCGGTACGGTTCAGATCCGGATAGGTCTGCCAGTAAAAGGGTTGTGTATCTGAGCCCGATGAAGATATGCGAGGAGCAGCACAACTTTAGAATCGGAGACAAACACGACTCCTTAGAAGGTTTGGACCCCGCTGAGCGTAAGAAGATAATAGATGAAAGTCGACTAGATTATGAATGTGAATACGAACTCTACATAGCCTTGGCACTGCTCAAGTATCAAGATTGAGAATGTGTTGTTGCCCCATACAACTTTGGGTAAGTGTCAATTTGTATTCATCGTCGTATTAGTAATTTCAATGGGCACTTGCATCATAAATTCGATTCTCTCAGGGACCACTGGATCTGCCTCCTCATTAATCCTAGTCTAGGACGTGTGCTAGTCCTAGACTCTGCAGACTATGATCCTTCAAGTTATGCAAAATTCATTACACACTTGGAACGGTAAGCTGAGTACATTAAATATTAATACCTACTTTTATAAGAGTTTCAGAATAACTTCAGGATTGTGTATTCGATACTATAGGGCCTATAGGTATTATAAGATCAAAGGTGGAAGGTGTGATTCATCAGAACCGGGGCAGCCATTGAGATTATTTTATAAATGGCCGGTACGTACCAAAATATCACAGGCTGTCTTTTATAAATATAATATGCATATGACGATGTTGCAACTAATAAATATCCACTTTTTTGTCATACATCAGTGCCATAAGCAACCAGTCGGATCGGTCCACTGTGGATTCTACGTCTGCGAGTTCATGAGAGAGACCGGAAGATATGTAACTAACCCTTCTAAGGTATTGCTCTAATAGTCGTTTATATTATTTGTGTCATTTTTTGTTGCTAAGCATGTGTTATATGAACTATAAATTTATGATATTTCTAACTTCCTCTGCAGCAACATGAGTTGGAAAAGGCGAAGAGTGTGACTCAAGCTGTTCTATATAACATAGTTGAGGACCTCTGCACTTTTCTCTTGAGAGAAGCCATTCCCACCGAAGGGAAATATCACGAACCGACCAGCGTCCTAGCAAAGCCTGAGTTTATAGCGCTAAGAGATATTAGTAGGCTAAAGCTATCTCGATCGGGTTATTAGAGCAGAGGTTTCAGATGTGAAACCTCATATGTCTGTAAACAAAAAACTTTGATGTGTGATGTTTGTAATTAATATAATTTTATGTACAAAGTAATGGTATATATAAATATATTGCATGTTGCATTGGTTGAATCTTGTAGCCTAACATAGTTTCAATATTAATGTATAATATATATATATATATATTAAAAATAGGGTTTGCTGGAAAATAGGGTTAAATTGGAAAATCTTACCACACGCGGTTCTGTTATGAGAACCGCCTGTAGAATCCAATTTCTACAGGCGGTTTACATAAAAGAACCGCCTGTAGAAATTGATTTCCACAGGCGGATATCATAAATGAACCGCCTGTATAAATCTGTTTCTACAGGCAGTTCTCAGTTAACCGCCTGTGGAAACTTTTATTTCCACAGGCCTATTGCCACTGGCAGTTCGTCAATCCACCTGTACAAAGGGGTTGCGAACCGCCAGTATAGTATCTCTCTGTACTAGTGTAATGGAACAAATGAACAAAATAAAAGGAATGATTATTGGAATTATCAAGTACATCCACCCTCTATTTTATCTAAGCTGTTTTCAGGTAAACAAAAGTCGTGGACGACTTTTCTTGAAGGGAGGGAGGATGATGAGACCATACCAAGGCAATCAACATATAAGCATCCACTCAAGGTGAAAGCTAAACTTAATTCCAAATCATTTAGGTTTCCACATTTAAGGCTACTACTAGGTTTATATGATTATAGATTCAAACACCTTGCTATCATGGAACAAGAAGATTGCGATGTTATCACAACATTACAAACTGATGGTCTAGCATAACTCTTTGGATCAGAAGAGTTAGAGTCGAGGACGACTCATTTTCAAGAGGGGGAGGATTATGAGGACATCTCAGCTATGCACGCTCGTTCAAGTCCAAATGCTACACATCAAGGTCAACTTACAAGAAGCCATACCAAGAAGCTACAACAAGAGGTCCACGCGCTACTTTGTGAGATTCATTTTTATATTAATGAGAATTATATACTATCTAAGTGTTGTACCTTGATTGTACTCAGGTATATAGAAGAAGAGAACAATGAATCAGACCCTGAAGACGGACTAGCAAATCGGATCACTAGAGTGACGAACGGACCAGTGCATGTCCGTGACAGACTAGCAAAACGGACCAATAGAGTCAAGAACGGACCAGTGTAAAGAAATCTACATAACCTTTTACTCACAAAAGCTATGAAGACCCATGAGGACTTGTTGGAAAGCTTGTCGAGTCTGCTTTCCAATGCCTCAAGTCTCATCTCATTTGGACGTCGCAATCAAGAGTTATGTTTGGATTACTCAAGACTGCTCAGAAGCTCAATAGTCTGTCGTGACAGAATGATGGTACTACATGATATTGCAGCCGCGATGCTGAGTGCCTTACTCAACCTTTGTTCTTCATTGTTCTTCATGGACTTGTGAAGTGCATCCTCTGGGTTCCCCTACTTCGTGGTCTACGGCTTTCGTTCGGCTACGCCGTATTGTGTGGATTAGTTCCGGATTGTGGTTCTGCGGTCGTTCGGAGATTGAGTCAAAGTCTTCGTGGTTTCGGTGCCTCTCTCCCCGTCGCTTGGTCGCATCCAACCTTTGTCAGGTATAAAGCTAGTTACCCTTGTTTGCAGTAAGTTATCCTTGTTCTTTGATCTACTGTCGCGAAGATCGGGCCACCCTCGTACCGATTCAAATCGGTAGCCTATCACTTCGTAAGCACTGAATCTTAAAGCGGCCACCCAGCATTTACCGTACATCCATGAGAGCTACATGGCTCTAGCTTTAGCTCAGTAAACTGAACTTCTCTAACTTATTAGTAGTTACCAAAAGGTGCAAGAGGGGGGGTGTCTCATGGTGTATAGTTGTTTTCCTACCTTGGTGTGTACAGTGCCACGACCACATGTGCCTCTTGGAGGAGGACACCTATGCACACTTGCCATTGAAACCTCGCGGCTACTAACTTGTTAGGGGGACTTTCGAAAGGCTTCATAGTGAACCCTGCCGACTTACCTTGGAAGTGGGTTAAGAGGCTGATCACCTCGGACATACGGGTAACACGACTCATGGTGAAAGTGTACAAGCTCTACAGAGTGTTTTAAAACTGATATATCAGCCGTGCTCATGGACACAAGCGGCCTGGATCCTTTTCGAGATAGATGATTCTATGGATGGGTTGGGTGATGAGTAATGCTGATGTTAATTATACTTCTCACCTTGGGAGCTTAAGCATAACCTAGCAACATAGGTCAAATAATAAAATATGACTAACTAAAAATGCTTATCGCAGTCAAATCAAGTCAAGCCTTTTGAGTCTTGCATCCCCTCATGTTATACTTGTTGAGTATGGTGCACTCACACTTGCTTTACATTCGACAATCAAAAATCTCGGATGGGTACCAGATGGTGATACAAAGGCGGAGTTCCCTCAGATGTTCCAGGAGTACTAGGCGTGTGTACCCCTAGTCAACTGTCCCTGTGGAGTATGGAGACCCAAAGTGAAGATTAGGAATAGTTTCCGCTATGCTTTGTAATAGATGTAAGCCTAACTATGTTCGAGATATAATAAAGCATTGTTCTTGATATTCTCCATATTTATCGCTATATGTGTCGTGCGGACATCCTGGGCGCACATATAGTTAGCGCTTGGTATTCTTTTGAAAACTAGGTGCGACAATAAGCAAAGTGAAGATGAAAAAACCACCTCATCCATTATATCTCAAGAAGGGTGGTAACAACTATATCTCAAGTGCAATTTATTTTAGGACTAAACTCATTTGTGCCTTGTGTAGTCACTTAGGATAAATGAAGCATTTGGAGATATTCATTGGTTGTTGGTCATGAAAGAAAAGTATGATTAGAGTTGAATAGATCATCCACACCAAGCAATATAGATAACTTGAGTTTCCTCTATGGACCTCAAACCATGAATTTCAAGAGAGCTCAAGTAGAGGCACCTATTATTCACAATTCAAGAACTCTCTAGTTGCTGGAGTCTAGACATATGGTAGATTGCCAAAATTCTCATATTCATCTTATGGGCATCTACATGATACAATGGTTGTGAGTATCCCTTGACATATTTCAATATTATTTCATTATTGTTGGCATGATCTAGACATAGAGTGAAATCCCAAGTTCTTAAATGAATAAAGTGTTATATGAGAAATTCAAATACTTAGAACACTTATCATAAGGGAATTTACTCTATGACTAGAGTTGTGAGACTAACCGTTTTTATAAGTGATTTATGTAGTCTCACTAAAGGAGAATGTGTTTCTCAAATGAATTGTGATATCATATGAAAGGCATCCATCCAAATATATGAAAATGAGGTTGAATGGTTCCTCAGATTCTCTAGGTACTTTACAATTATTCTAGGAAACTCTTGGTCTTTATAAACCAAGTGCTCCAAGTTTAGTGTTGGATGTCCCAATCCTTTAGTGAAATGAGATTTGAATGAGTTGGACAAAAGGATTCAAGAGTGACTTTCATTGTTAATTCTATACTCTAGAGCTCATCAAGTGCACATGGATCTGTTCTATTGATCATCTAAGACCATGTCAACAAAAGAGTGGCAACTCCTAGTTTACAATTTGCAAATTTTATGAAATTTACCTTTTTTGCTCTCTATGTGAGTTGCATTAGGTAAAGAAAGAACTAGGAACCTAATATGGATATTGGATGATCACAAAATCTCTAATTCACCACAAGTCATCAATTGAAAATATATGGCCATCCAAATCATTGGAGTATCACTTATGATGGTCATGTCAATGAAAAGTTATGTGGTGATCTATCTAGATTAGTGGTGGTATGTTTCTTTGGCATAATTTCAATTATTGCAAATTTTATATGCTTTGACCAAGATATAGGATGGACTCCTCTAGACTGGTTCAAGTGCATTTAACAAGTAATTCGAATACTGGATGCATATATTAAGGGGGAGCTAGTTCTATGTCTTGTGTTTCTGAGACTAACCTTTTCTTCTAGTGAATTTGTGTAGTCTCTTGGTGAGAATGATTTTCTCAGGGTATGCAATAATAGCTCGATCCAAATGGGTAAAGTTTTCTCTCATATTCATTTTGGATTGTATTTTTATCTCTCCATAATATAACTTAAATTCCCTTGTTTAGACTTAATTGACCAAAAGTGCATATGTCCTTGCCTTCCACATATATATGTATGCACAACCAAAAGGGGGAATTTAGTCTATGTTATGAGGTTTTGCAATTAGTGATCAACATGCCTTCCTCATCCAAATGGTCACTAGTTGTCAGACTATTGCTTGTGCTATTCAATGCTATCTCTTGTCTTTGTGACCATTATCTAAGAGATATTATGAGATAGAAGAATCTATTTCAATTGACATCAACTTGTGAAGACTCTTTCATTGGTGTCAAAATTGTGAAGACCACATTTCATTTGGTATTGGTGGGTAATTTTTTTCAAATTTGGTATATCAAGAAATATGTCTTAAATTGGAATCTCATAATGACATCAAGAGCTAGCAATGGACTTTCAATCAAAATCAAGGACAAGTTTTATATATCTCCTTAAATATGATGATGAAAAGAGATGGGCACATGAAATATTTTTTTATAAAGAAATGCTAAGCCCATCAAAGCACCAAATTCAACTCATGAAAATCATTATCATAGTGGAGATTATGAGGCTTAGAACAAAGGTATATTGCTCCATGAACTCTTGTATACCTTTGTGCATCTAGGCCCTTACATGCTAGTGTATGTGCATGTGTATGCAATATTTTGAGTCACACCATAAGTTTGCTCTTGTGGTGACGATTAGAGAATGAGTTAGATATTTGGTTGATACCTCTTGTGGTGATGAAGTGAGTTTGTCTCATGTTAAAACTGTCATCTAAGTGAGGTATGAACTAAACATGCTAACTTCTCAAGAATATTGACTTAAAGTGTTGCATACTTTGTTTGGTAGAAAACTCAAGAGAGAAATCCTATATGCTGAACTTTTACCTACCTCTTGCCCTCACTTGTCTCCCATTATTTCTTCCTCTTGGTGATGAGATCCTTTTTGGAGATTAATGCCAAAGGGGGAGAAATATTAGGGGAGAGTGTAAGGGAGGAGAGATTGATATGCGGATTTTAAAGGGGTTAAAGAGAGGCATATAAGATTTTTCAATTTTTTGTGTGGAATGTGCAAAGATAGTTTAAATTGATGCTCTTGATAAGGACCATTTATGCTAGTGTGTGATATTCATGCCTATTGGGGGAGAGTGTAAGGGAGGAGAGATTGATATGTGGATTTTAAAGGGGTTAAAGATAGGCATATGAGATTTTTCAATTTTTTGTGTGGAATGTGCAAAGATAGTTTAAATTGATGCTCTTGATAAGGACCATTTATGCTAGTGTGTGATATTCATGCCTTGAATGATGTATTGTTTATTTTTCTCTGAAGTGCATGAATTGTCATGAGCATCACGTTTATCATGATGACACCTTGCACCCCACGGATGCTAAGATATAGAAGAGTTTCCACACCTTTTCTTAAATATGTGCATTTGGCATGTGAGGCCAAAATTTGAATTCTATTCAATGCACACATTTAGGGGGAGCTCACTATATCAGAAGATTCAAAATCTTATTATTTATCAATCTCTTGTAAGTTCTAATTGTGTTGTCATCAATCACCAAAAGGGGGAGATTGTAAGTGCATCTAGCCCTTTAGTGGGCTTTGGTGAATTAAATGACAACACAGTTAAAGGTCTAACAAGTTTGCTAAGTGTATCAAAGGTTCAACAAGAAAGCAAACTTGATGGTATTTCACATAATGTTCAAATGAAGACCAAAGTTGTATATTTTTATAAACTGAAGCTTAATTAATATCAACACTCATATCAAGAAGATATTCAAGCAAGGATCATAATATTGAAGAAATCGTTTTTCAATAGATGCTTAACATGATCTGACTTGAGTATACCTCGATATGGTGAAGATAGCAAGGAAAGGGCTTCGAGGGACTAAGCAAAGGTGAAGGGTAAGCAATGGCTTGTAGACCGAGGTACCATGACTAAGGTTAAGAAGAGAGTACTTGCATTGAGTCGAGGTACTAATTGAGCTATGAGGAGTCATATTGTGTTGAGGATCAAATCATTAGTGGAAGTGACTTGAAGCCATGGATTGAACTCACATGTGTTGAAATGATCCAAGTCACATGCTCAAGCTATATTTACTGAAAGAGAGAAGACAAAGTTAATTGCATCCCTAATGAAGTGATAGTGAGAAGTGCCATATGAAGACATTGAAGACTCAAGTGGTTAAAATGGTTATATACTTTTGATATTGAGTTTAGGATATGCCGTACTATAAAGAGGGATGCAAATTTAGTTGGTCTGAGGAAGATAGAGTGCTCAAGTATTAAAACTAAATCAAAAGAGAGACACTCTAGCACTTCACGAGTACGTAGAATAGTTTTGTATGACTTGGGGTGTCAAAAGTCCTAACGTACGTCAGAACTGATGACGTGTGTCTGCTCCCGCTTGCGTCGGAAGTCCCGACGCGCGTCGCAACTGATGACGCATGTCGAAAGTGATGACGTTCATCGGAAGTCCCGACACCTGGCCCTCTTGCTATCTCTGCTCGCGCTTGCGTTGGAAGTCCCGACGTACGTCAGAAGTGATGACGTGTGTCAGAACTGATGACGCGTCGGAATTGATGACGTGCGTTGGAACTGATGATGTTGAACAGTGTTTTTAGTGTATGTCAGAAGTCCCGAGATCCACGTCGGAACTTCCGACGTAGATCTGAACGGTTAGATTTCTACTTCGTATAAATAGCTATCTCCTCACTTCTAACCATTGGCTAACTCATTCACTCGACCAAACCTTCAGAAGAGCACCTCTCTAGCTCCCAAAAGCTCCTCTCTTCTATCCTCTTTGTTCCTAACTTCAAATCTTGCAAGGGATTGAGTGAGTGAAGGATTCTTGGTGAGAGAAACATTAAAACAAAGCTTGAGCACTTGATTTCTTTGTCAAGCCGGTTAGATTTGTGTTTGTTACTCTTGGAGCAAGGCTCCTAGCCGGCTAGGCATTGCCCATGGAGCTTCCAACTTATGTGGTAGCCCCGGGAGGTTTGTAATCACTCAAATCATCTAGTGAAATCACCCCTCATCTCAAGAGATTGCTCTCTTGACTTGAGAACGAGGATATGGTTGAAAGAGACCCGAAAAGCCTATGTGGCTTCCTCAACAATGTGGACATAGGCAAGCCTTGGTGTCAAGCTGAACCGTGGGAAAAATACCTTGTCACTTTGTGTTCTTGCTATTTGTGTTGCTCTCTACTTGTTTATTTGGGATTCTAGGGTTTGGTCCCGATCTACAAATTGGTGGCTCTCTAAGGTCAAAGAAGCACTTGGATAACTTCATCTCACCACTAGGAAGTGGGGTTGTAAGTTATTGGCTTCACAAAGTTCATTTAAGCACTTGTTCATTTCCCGTAGGCATCGGAACTTCTGACAGTTTGCGTTGGAACTTCTGACGACGTCAGAAGTTCTGACCTAAACTGTCATCACTTTCAACAGTTGCTGATAAGCGACTTTGAGTTGTGTAGAATTTTTTATATACGCCTATTCACCCTCCCTCTAGGCGACATCAAAGTCCTTACACATATAACTGAGCATACGAATACAAAGAGAAGAGCAACAACACTGCTATTGGACTAGGACACCTCACATGACCCGAATCAATAAATCTTGTGTCTCGTGCTGCCATTTGATTGCTCTTACGCAAATTAGTTGTTAGGTATTGTTAGAGCTAAGTCATGTGACACCTATGTTTTATACCACAGTGGTTTCTTTTCCTTTGGAAAAGAATTTAACTTTCCTTCATTTCAAACACGCTATGATTCCATTTCTTTAGAATTTATTTCTTCAAAATTTCTTTAAAAAACCATTGATCCATGCTAGGTCTAAAGGGTTGTAGGTGAACAATTTACAAACAATTTTGCTCTAATTTAAGCTGTGTTTGGGTGAGCTTCTCTAAAACGGTCCTGAATGCTCTATTTTTTTTACTGAAAGACAACATCTAATTTAAGTTGTGTTTGGGTGAGCCCCGTTTGGTTTACTCAGTTAAATTTAACTTCTATCACATTAAATATTTAGATACATACATAAAGTACTAAATATAGATTATTTATAAAACTAAAAACACAGTTAAAAAGTAATTTGCGAGACATAAAAATAGTATAGTATCTATTAAACTTTAACATTTGTAACCGAACATCTGCTTATACCGTTACGCAAGGCTTAAGGCCCTGTTTAGTTCTCCACCCAAAATTTTTTCATCCATCCCATCGAATCTTTGGACAGATGCATGGAACATTAAATGTACATAAAAAATAAACTAATTACACAGTTTGGTTGAAATCACGAGACGAATCTTTTAAGCCTAGTTACTCTATGATTAGTCTTAAGTGCTACAGTAACCAACATGTACTAATGATAGATTAGTTATACTTAATAGATTTGTCTTGCAGTTTCCTACCGAGCTATGTAATTTGTTTCTTTATTAGTTTTTAAAAACCCCTCCCGACGTGCTTCCCACATATCCGATGTGACAACAAAAAAATTTTCATCGGGCCTTGTTTACTTCCAAATTTTTTTGCAAAATATGAATAGTGACACTTTCGTTTGTATTTGACAAATATTGTCCAATCGTGGACTAACTAGGGTCAAAAGATTCGTCTCGTCAATTTCGATCAAACTGTGCAATTAGTTTT
This sequence comes from Sorghum bicolor, assembly GCF_000003195.3. Taxonomy (NCBI): domain Eukaryota; kingdom Viridiplantae; phylum Streptophyta; class Magnoliopsida; order Poales; family Poaceae; genus Sorghum; species Sorghum bicolor. The sequence continues at coordinate 18,238,392 of NC_012877.2, forward strand.
TATTTTTGTCTATATTTAATACCATACATGCGTCTAAAAATTCGATGTGACGGGAAATTTGAAAAATTTTGCAAAATTTTGTGGAAACTAAACAAGGCATCTAAACAGAGCCTAAGAATACCGTACCCAGAGGGGACAGGAAAGGAGCCAAACACCCATGTACCTCACGTCTCTGGTCAGTGTGCGCTTTTTATGTGGCCACCGGGCCACGATGGACGCAGCGGCGTGCAGACCTAAATCCGCGCGCCGGCGCACCCGCTCGAGAGCGCCACGTCCAGCCCAGGACAGGCCACGACCGGCCCTACTGCAAGTACCTTTCCTCCGTTGTTTACCCATCAACCAATCAGGCGCCACCAAACCGCCGCAAGCACAGTAGCGCTCGCACGGCGACGCCATGGGTGCAATCATCGATGCCTCCACGACAACGACCGGCTATCGGCCAATCCGGTTCGAGAAAAGCTCCGCGCGGGACGACCTGATTGGTCCAGGTGCCCCGGACAGGATCGCAGGCAAATCTGCTGGTGGATCCTCTGGTGACAGGGGAAGGGCCAGGTGGAGTGCTGCTTTACCGGAACCATCTGATCGGCTCATCGATGATGGGGATTAATCAAGGAGCAAGCATGCAATTACTGGCCGCCGAATGGTTGCAGTGATCTGTACGTAAGTGATGCCGTTGCAGGGGCTAAGGCAGGCCATCAATCAGAATATCAGATCAGAGAGGTTCGAATGGAACTAATCACTTGGAGCAATGGCGTGTGTTGACTGTTGACCGCAAGGAACAAGCCATTTCTTGGAGACAGGGAGCTAGTGTTGTAACATAATATAGTGGTTCTGAACCATTTCACATTTGGGGGTCGCATTATTCTATGAAATGGCTTGTTGTCACTTACCCTGAATTAGTGAATTGTGTTCGTGCTGAAGCTGAACTGAACATTGTGTTCTTTAGTCGCTGAAAATCCTACCTTTCGCACTCAGATCAAGCCCATTGCTCATATGATAGCCTTGTGATTGTTCATTTTGTATGCTCTGTGCAGGAGCTTTATTTGATTGCCAAGCTGGATTCTGCCGAGAAGATGAGAAGGCCTCGAAAGACGTATTGATATGTTTATCTATCCTGTGTTGTGTGTTCACCTTTGGTTGATCCTTTGTCTATCTCTTGGGCCTGTTTGGTTGGCTTTGTTGTTTTTAACACCCGTCACATCGAATGTTTGAACAAGTACTAAATATTAACTATTTACGGAACTAAAAACATAGCTAGAGAGTAATTTGATAGACGAATTTTTTAAGCCTAATTAATCTATGATTAGATAGTAATTGTCAAATAAAACGAAAATGCTACAGTACCTATTAAACTGTAATACCTCGCCTTACAAAATGGATTATGTCGCCATTGTCAGACCAACACTAGGACTTGGTGATGAGGAGGGTGATGCCATGGTTTCCTAAAGTATGGTGTGGATGCGGTCAATCGACGTCGACAAGTAGCTTGGCTTGTGTTTAGGAGAGGAAGTAGTGGAGCCATGGAGACCGTGGAAGTCACAGGCATAGGTCATCAGGGCCGAAGTCCAGAAGTGGCTTGGCAATGGCCTATGGATGGTGTGGATCCTCCGTTCCTCTATTGTTGTTTCGTCAAGTCTAGACTCTATCGATTATTGAGTGAGCTTAGAATAAGTGAATCCAATCTAATGCTTCTTGTAGTACGGTTGTCCCAAAAAAAAGTAAGTATAAGATATGTACCACTAAAACTAGCTTAAGTTTTACTAAATTTATAGTGAATATTATTAAAATTTATGTCTCCAACTAGTTTATTATAAAATATGTTCTATAATTAATTTATTGATACTTATTATTTTGTATCATAAGTGTTAGTACTTTTTTATGTAATAACTTTGGTCAAACTTCAAATTATTTGGCTCCTCCAAAAATGCGAATGGTGCTGTTTTGGGGGTGGAGGTGTAGGCGCAGTATATCGTTTAGTTCCCCACCTAAAAACTTTTAACCCATCATATCAAATCTTTGGACACATGCATGGAGCATTAAATGTAAACGAAAACAAAAACTAATTGCATAGTTTGTCTGTAAATCACGAGATGAATATTTAAGCTTAATTAGTTCATAATTAGACACTAATTGCCAAATAAAACGAAAATACTACAGTAGCCAAATCTAAAAACTTTTCGAAACTAAACAAGGCCATAGCTACTGGCCTTGCTGAATTGTGTTGAACTATTAACTAGTTGTGATTAGTTGTCGGTTAGGCATATGAGATTCATGCGAAATCAGAGCTTAAATCCTGACACAATGTGGATCATGTTGTGATTAGTTGTCAGTTAGGCATGTGAGATTCATTAGGCCAATCTCAATGGGAGTTCATCAGTTTCATTCACATTAAAAAGGCTGCCACATAGGCATTTTGGATGACATGGTGTATTTAAGAAGAGAGAGAAGAAATGGGTTTCATCTAGATGAAACTCTCCTGGCACGATTACCAACTATCTATGAGTCTTGAAATTAAATGCCTATGAAACCATAGAATGAAACTCTCCATTGAGAGTGGGTGTTTCATCCAAGTTTCATTTCATTTCACATGACATGGCAATCTTAGAAACAACGCTATGAAACTCTCCACTGAGACTGGCCTTAGAAATCAGAACTTAAACCCTGACACCATGTGGATCATGGTGGGCGTGCTGGTGATGCTGACTCATGAACGGTCATCATCTGCACTCTGCTCTACTCCCTCTATACCTGAAATTCTTGACGTCCTGAGCTGTTGAGCTGTTACAAAGCTTGATGTTGTAGTCTCCGTGGTGGCTTCTTGACGTGTTTGCTAGTGGCCAAGCCGCTGCATTTAAAGCACGCGCTTGCGCTGCATTTAACACCCTCGCTTATCGCAATTGTCATAGCACACGTGCCTCCTGCACATCAAGGGGCCAACAAAAATCTGTGGCGGCTAGGGATCGAACCTAGATCATAGCACTCATGTCTCTAAGCACTAGCCAGTTGAGTTGGTTTGCTTTCTTGTATAGAGAGCACCCACAACCATATTTATTACGGGCGGAGATAGAAAATTACTTCCTAATTAATCACTCCTTGGTAAGCACAATCATATTCTAAATGTCAAGAATTTCAGGTATGGAGGAAGTACTAATCATGGTGAGTGCATGCGGATTGACCGCAAAATGATAGTGTTTATTGGCGGCCCTACTGCAAACCCATCACATCTGTCTCTGGTCCCTAAAGACCCTGTTTGAACCTTATCCGTCCAGTTTATAATCATGGTATAACAATTTTCTCAAACAAACACTTCCGAGTCACTCTGGGCGTTCGGTTAATCGAAACTCGGCACCGATCGGTTCCTAACAAAACTTGGAACTGAGGTTTTTTGGTTTTGGGTAATTCGGTTCGGTTTTGGTTTTAACCAAAAGGAACCAAAATTTTCAGAAAATAAAAAATAGCTGATTCAAATGCAAATTTCAGGAGCATTTCTCCTCATTTTCATGCACCCAACATGACAATTTAAAGAGCAATGAAGAATGAAAACAGTAGCACACATATACGTCGTAGTTCTCTCAAATGCTAATGGCTAAATGGCTAATGGGCTAGGCTAATTTCAATTTTCAGTACACATTTCCTATGGGCTACATATATTTCGGTTATTTCAGGTTATTTTGGTTAACCGAGGTCTGAAACTGAGGCCTTGTTTAGATGCAAAAAGTTTTGAGATTTTGACACTGTAGAATTTTCGTTTTTATTTGACAAACATTGTCTAGTTATGGGCTTAAAAGATTCGTCTCGTGATTTACAAGTAAACTATGCAATTAGTTATTCTTTTTATCTATATTTAATACTTCATGCATGTGCCGTAAGATTCGATGTGACGGAGAATCTTGTAAAGTTTTGGGTTTTTGGGTGTATCTAAACAAGGCCTGAAATAATCGTACTAAATTTGGTTCCTGTGAAACTAGACCAGACAGCAACCGAAACCGATCGATTTGGTTCGTTCGGTTTCAATTCCCAATTCTTTCGTTTCGGTTTGGGTTATTCGGTTTTCCTATACACACACAGTAACTTCGGAGTGGAGTGAACAAGGGAACAGCCGCACGCCGGGACCTACCGCATGCATATACCGTACGTCACCTTGGTTGTTTAATTAAGCTCCACCAATCAGGCCCAGACCAGTGGCGCCGGACAGTTGGCCGGAGCCCTCCGCTGTCCCACTCACCACGGCGCCAATGGATAGTAAGATTGGTGCTCCCCGACCCCGAGTCCCCCCCGGTCCGCCGCCGCCGACGACGCCACGCACGGGGCGAGCGGACCTCGCGCGCGGCGATCTGGTTGGTCCGGAGTCCGGACTTGGGTCAGAAAAAAGTAGGCAGGTGATCTGCTGCGAGATTTTTCGAGGCCTCGAGAGGGGCCAGGTGGATGATGCAAGACTGCTACTTTGCCGGAAGCATCTGCTGCCCGCTGGCGCTGGCTCATCGATGTCACACTTTCCATTCCTAGAGACACACTATACCTGCAAAGGGTCCGGTTCAACCCACTTCTGAAGCCGCTCCGGTCCTCAAAATCGCGAGTGGATCAAATCGAATCGACCCGAAACAAAAGAGGGGCAAAGGGTTCGTAACCCTATCGATCCGAGGGTCGACTCAGCCTGCAAATGGGGCGGAGCGGAGCGCACCTAATGTCAACCCGCCGCTCCGTCAGCTGCAAACCAGGATCACGGGTCGAACCTGATCCATGCCACGACAATCCGCGGTTATCCGAGGGTCGAACCTCACCGGCTCACATACATATACGTCGTTGTTGGTGACCGCAGGCCGCTGTCTCCTATCGTGCTGCAGGCCACACATAGGTTGCTACTTTCTCACGTGTGGATGATTGAATGAAAGTCATAAAACAGTCAAATACTATCTTATTTTATTTATCCTAGCAACAGGGAACGACGAACAAACGATGAATTTTAGTACCCCGTACATTGTAGTACTCAAAGGTACTCCGTACATTGTAGTACTCAAATAACAAAAGCCTATTTTATTTGAAAGAATTAATTGCACATAAAAATCTTCACAGAGCCATGAAACAGGAAACCAAATTTCCATGTCTCCAATAGGCTAATCCAATTTCAAGAGATGCTAACAAAAAACCATACCAAAGTCAGCTAATAGCATCATCATAAGCTACTAAAGTAATACATTGTCACTATTCTGCTACCTCTTGTTGCTTCTCTGGCGTCAAGATGAAACACTCCTACAAACCACACTGAAATATGTTCAGCTATCAGATTCAATAAAAACAAATAAACTAAATTGTATGGCAAAGTTCAATCAGGCTCTATATAAATGGTAAATAGTAGCAAATAATCTGACAGGAGCCCAAAAAACACTGTCAACTTCATCATGCATTATAGTGACATGCACATCTAGTTATAGCTATATCAGATTACAAACAGTCAAACTAGATCAATTACTTTGCAGGAGCCCAAAAACCATTGTTAGCAACAACATGGAAGGAAAGGTCCTTCTGAAACATTCAGACTGATTGAGTGGCAGTTGTTTTTCAAGTGTATCCAAGCATCTTGTAGAATATCTAAATGACAGGCACAAATCAAATATTCTGAACAAATGGAATATACCATGCCTCAATCAGAAACTAACAAAATCCAATAGTGAACAAATAACAATAAGAGAGAATTCTCACTCCCCAATTCCTGAAACCATTTGGCAATTTCTCATTTGTTTGGAAATTGATTCAAGTTCAGGGAGGAATGAATGTTTACCACTCATGCATTTGTACAAATTCAAGGTAACGCTAGGAGACAATGAATCAATGAATCATCAATCACTTATGCCCACACTTGCAGAGTACAATCAGTATTTATGGGACCCAGAGTTTACTCTTGCCTGAAGGACATATAAAAGGCTAGATTTGGAGGCAAGTCAGGGACAGAACTATTGAGGTTTTGAACCCAAATTAATTTAGTGGCAGGTCTGTACTCGTACATGAAAATCCAATAATGCTTTGGGCTATCTAATATCTATGTTCAGAAATCAGTAAAAAATACTACCAAGAGATTAGAGAGTAAAGATATGAAGTTCTACTTAGTTCTCAATATCATATAAACTAGATCATGATCGATTCTCAGGGAAAGATTTAGACAACTGGCAGTTGGTTCAATATGCTCAGTTTACATATTTAGTGGATACACTAAATATATCAATATGACAGGTAACACAAGCATATTACCTGTGAATTTCATGGTTCATTCTCTTCCATAATGAAATCATCAACTGCTGCAGTAGAAAACTTTTTTCACACCAATACTCTTCCATTCTTCAGGGGAGGGTAAGTATGTGTATTTTTGGTCCTCTGATTTTAGCACCTCAAATGCTTTTCTAAATTTTAGGGCTGTTTTAAGCATCAAATATGTTGAGTTCCAACGTGTGATCACATCCAGTGATGGCTTTTTCTTGCATGTAATGCCTTCTCGTGCAACAATTTCTCTAAACATTTGTTTCCGGGAAGTTGAAGAACGAAGGTACTTGATGCTTTCACGGATGTTGTCAACAATCGGTTCAACAAACTTGAGCCCATCTTTCACAATAAGGTTTATGACATGTCCAGCACATCGATGGTGAAGCAGCTCTCCCCGCACTGGTATCAATTTCTGTTGCACAAGATGGTGCTTCAACAAATCAATCATAGTGTTATTTGCTGATGCATTGTCAAGTGTTATTCCAAAAAGCTTGTGTTCAATGGACCAACTTCGAATGCAATTAAGGATAATATTGAATAGCTCAACTCCACTGTGTGCTGTCTTCACATCAATAAACTGAATTATCCTTTTCTGTAATTTCCAACTAGCATCAATGAAATGACAAGTGACAACCATGTACGCTATGGTTTGATTGCTTGTCCACATGTCAGTAGTCAAAGAGAACCTACAGTTTACATTCTTGAGGGTATCCTCTAGTGCAATTTTCATCTCTTGAAATTCCTTTATGCAGCCATTCCTAACTGTAGTTCTACTAGGCACTTTGAACAAAGGATTCAGACTTGAAAGAAATCTTCTAAACCCATCATACTCCATAAAAAGAAAGGGAACCCCATGCAAGGATACCATTCTATTCAGCTCATATCGTGACACATCCGGATCATACCTCCAATCCTTCAAACGTCCGCCAGAAGGTGACCTTAATGTAGAACTCAAGTCTTGCACAATCTTGAGAGCACTACTGCGTTTCTTACATCTCTTCAAATGAGTAAGAAGTGAACTTGTTCCCTGACCACGCCTGGCACTCATCAGTTCATCACAGTGTTTACATCTTGCTTGCACAACAACTCCATCCTCAAGAATTGGCTCAAACTCTTCCCAACACCGAGACCTAAAGTTTTTTGTAGCCCTTGCAATAGCCGCTTTCTCTGTTTCGTCATTCTCATTATCACTGGCATCAATTACATCTGAAATGCAGCAATAATAAGTGTCTCAAGCTAAGTCTAGCCTTAGTAGCTATAGTGGACTGAGACTTGTCTTCACAATAGCACAAATAATATTACTACAGCTCTATTTAAAACAGAAATTAACACAAATAAATGTAGCAAAATGAGAATAGAGAATCAAAAATATTTCTGCGGTATGGTGAGACTGTAATCAAGTCTGCTATAGGCAGAAACAAACAAGGCCCTAAAATATTACTGCAACTCTATGTTGGAGAGGACATGCTTTCTTTTACTGTAGGTGTGGATATCAAACCAAATAAGCTAGTAAAATTGGATGAGCTAACATCAATTTTTATTGAAAAGATTCAATAAAAAAATCAGGTGTAGAAAATAATTTGGAGGACGCCGTTAGTTCCTAAATTGAGAAAAGGTAAAAGGACCTTACCATTGGATGAGCTAACATCAATTGTTGCCGGTGAAGTGGTAGTAGCTGGGGATAGCATCATCTTAATCCCTGTTGATCTTGCTGGAACTAGTGGCGACACTGCTGGTGACTTGAACCGTTTTGCTAATTGTCCTTTTTGTTGTTTCACTCCAGATTCCTTGCGCTTTGTTGCTGATGAGAAAACTTTCTACATCACATAGAAACAACAATGAATCAAAGATTGTTGAATTAACATCATCCTGTAGTACTCTACCAAGACAATCAATTGAGGAAGATTATAGCGAACCTAACCTTTGCAGTGGTAGTTGTAGCGCCATTAGGTGCCAAGATCTCGGCTTCGGCATCAAGAGCGGCAATAGGGAATGCATGGTCCCCACTAGTTCCAGCAACAACGTTGACTCCAGTGCCCCCAGGAAGAGGCAAGAACTGCGACTGCCCGACCATGGTCGGTGATGGGGTCAGGGTCATGGGATCTGGGCTGTAGGAGGCTGCCCGTGGCGATGGTCGCGAAGGGAGACGGGCCAACCATGGAAGTCGCGGCGGCAGTGGCGAAGTCGCTCGTGGCAGTGGCGGAGGATGAACCGCCCGTGGAGATTGCGGTAGGGGCGGCTCAGTCACCCGTGGCGGCGGTGGCGACGCCCATTGCTGCATTGCCTTTTGCTGAAAGTAAAGACATGCTTTTGAGATGTAATTAAGACATGCATTTGCAGTGTGACTTCATCTGCAATCTTGTATCTTTTCAGATCAGCTCGGATACGTTCCACATCAATTGACGACCTCCAAATGGCAATGTCATTCTATTAAATGTGATATTAACTTTAAATTTAATACCCCAAACTATGGCGATGGTAGACATACTCACAAAATGCCCCAAAGTATATTAACTTTAATACTATATGTGCAAACCATATTCCCTATACACAAGGCAGTAAACATATTCTGTCTTAAGTCTGCAAATCTGAAACTAATCGGTCTTCAGACTTGTCATGATCGATCTGACAAGAACTATGGAGTATAATAATTGCTGTAAATAGAGAGTATATATATAATAATAAAAGGAAAAGCTATGGTTCTACAACCAAGATATATACTGAAGAAGAAAATAAAATAATCATGAAACTCTTGTTCCTTTCTTCCATGCCAGCTTGGGATTTATCCCTGGTTTAGAATTCCAGCAACAGTTAATGTAGACATTCAGGTAGCGTTAAATTAGCGTTGAGTGCAATTATAGATGTTCATCGTTAAACTATTTCAGAAGATTTCATTCAATTATTTGACTTTTCCTCAGACTTTCAGGATTTATTCTCAGAATTCTATCCATAAGAAACTGCACAGCAATAGATCCTTGTTCTCTCATATTTCAGTCAATGCAAAATCACAAACTGTAACTACTCCCATCCAAGATCTACAGGAAATCTTTGTTTCATATGAAGGAGTCCAATTGCAAATCACAGACTACTCTCTCATCCAAGATTCCAATCACGAGAGGAAAAGAGCAAGTGAGCATACTGTAGGGGGAGTCGACGGTGACGGAAAGACTGGCGGCGGAGGTCCGGGGGTCTCGACGCGACGGCGACCGGGAGGGGAGAGCTGTGTCACGGAGCGCGCTGCAACCTGCAGGGAGAGAGGAAGCTGCGCGGTGGAGCTCCTGCACTCGCGGGCGCGGCGATGAGAGGACTGGTGGTGGAGGTCCGGGGGTCTCGACGCGACGGCGACCGGAAGGGGAGAGCCGCGACGGCGACGGCGGAGGGCTGGAGCCGCCGAGGCGTGATGCGGCGCAAGGGAGTCGAGGCGGCGCAAAGGAGTCGCGCTGTCGAGGGTCGATCCCGTTCCGTCATGCAAAAAGACTA
>NC_012877.2:18248226-18250233 GCF_000003195.3 Sorghum bicolor
GACCCTCGACAGCGTGACTCCTTTGCGCCGCCTCGACTCCCTTGAGCCGCATTAGGCGTCGGCGGCTCCAGCCCTCCGCCGTCGCGGCTCTCCCCTTCCGGTCGCCGTCGCGTCGAGACCCCCGGACCTCCACCGCCAGTCCTCTCATCGCCGCGCCCGCGAGTGCAGGAGCTGCACCGCGCAGCTTCCTCTCTCCCTGCAGGTTGCAGCGCGCTCCGTGACACAGCTCTCCCCTCCCGGTCGCCGTCGCGTCGAGACCCCCGGACCTCCGCCGCCAGTCTTTCCGTCACCGTCGACTCCCCCTACAGTATGCTCACTTGCTCTTTTCCTCTCGTGATTGGAATCTTGGATGAGAGAGTAGTCTGTGATTTGCAATTGGACTCCTTCATATGAAACAAAGATTTCCTGTAGATCTTGGATGGGAGTAGTTACAGTTTGTGATTTTGCATTGACTGAAATATGAGAGAACAAGGATCTATTGCTGTGCAGTTTCTTATGGATAGAATTCTGAGAATAAATCCTGAAAGTCTGAGGAAAAGTCAAATAATTGAATGAAATCTTCTGAAATAGTTTAACGATGAACATCTATAATTGCACTCAACGCTAATTTAACGCTACCTGAATGTCTACATTAACTGTTGCTGGAATTCTAAACCAGGGATAAATCCCAAGCTGGCATGGAAGAAAGGAACAAGAGTTTCATGATTATTTTATTTTCTTCTTCAGTATATATCTTGGTTGTAGAACCATAGCTTTTCCTTTTATTATTATATATATACTCTCTATTTACAGCAATTATTATACTCCATAGTTCTTGTCAGATCGATCATGACAAGTCTGAAGACCGATTAGTTTCAGATTTGCAGACTTAAGACAGAATATGTTTACTGCCTTGTGTATAGGGAATATGGTTTGCACATATAGTATTAAAGTTAATATACTTTGGGGCATTTTGTGAGTATGTCTACCATCGCCATAGTTTGGGGTATTAAATTTAAAGTTAATATCACATTTAATAGAATGACATTGCCATTTGGAGGTCGTCAATTGATGTGGAACGTATCCGAGCTGATCTGAAAAGATACAAGATTGCAGATGAAGTCACACTGCAAATGCATGTCTTAATTACATCTCAAAAGCATGTCTTTACTTTCAGCAAAAGGCAATGCAGCAATGGGCGTCGCCACCGCCGCCACGGGTGACTGAGCCGCCCCTACCGCAATCTCCACGGGCGGTTCATCCTCCGCCACTGCCACGAGCGACTTCGCCACTGCCGCCGCGACTTCCATGGTTGGCCCGTCTCCCTTCGCGACCATCGCCACGGGCAGCCTCCTACAGCCCAGATCCCATGACCCTGACCCCATCACCGACCATGGTCGGGCAGTCGCAGTTCTTGCCTCTTCCTGGGGGCACTGGAGTCAACGTTGTTGCTGGAACTAGTGGGGACCATGCATTCCCTATTGCCGCTCTTGATGCCGAAGCCGAGATCTTGGCACCTAATGGCGCTACAACTACCACTGCAAAGGTTAGGTTCGCTATAATCTTCCTCAATTGATTGTCTTGGTAGAGTACTACAGGATGATGTTAATTCAACAATCTTTGATTCATTGTTGTTTCTATGTGATGTAGAAAGTTTTCTCATCAGCAACAAAGCGCAAGGAATCTGGAGTGAAACAACAAAAAGGACAATTAGCAAAACGGTTCAAGTCACCAGCAGTGTCGCCACTAGTTCCAGCAAGATCAACAGGGATTAAGATGATGCTATCCCCAGCTACTACCACTTCACCGGCAACAATTGATGTTAGCTCATCCAATGGTAAGGTCCTTTTACCTTTTCTCAATTTAGGAACTAACGGCGTCCTCCAAATTATTTTCTACACCTGATTTTTTTATTGAATCTTTTCAATAAAAATTGATGTTAGCTCATCCAATTTTACTAGCTTATTTGGTTTGATATCCACACCTACAGTAAAAGAAAGCATGTCCTCTCCAACATAGAGTGCAGTA
>NC_012877.2:18251971-18254088 GCF_000003195.3 Sorghum bicolor
CCAAAAAAACCCATACTTACCTCCCCCTGAAGAATGAAAGAGTATTGGTGTGCTTTGTAACCTGCTTAAAGGTGTCCAAGAAAGCCACTAAAGGTATTTCAGGCACTAACTAACCTACCACGAACCTGTATTTTCATCACATGTGGAAGATCAAGATGAATTTGGAAGAGGAGTTGCAAACTATGGAGGTTGCGTTACAAACTGTTGAGCAAGAAGCTAATAATAAATCTGAAGTTGTTGTGGCAGATCAAGCTAAGTTAAGGTTCCTAAAAGAGATGATCAAGGTACTAAAGGAGATGAAGAACAAATTCAACAAATATTGGAACAAGTCACATATAACACTGTGTGTTCCTGTGGTTTTTGACCCTAGGTTCAAACTGAAATTTGTTGACTTTGTTTTCAGCAAGGCCTTTCCTAAGACAGGCAAGGAAAAGATTGATAGAGTAGAAAAACTAGTCCGTGGGCTGTTTTCATCATACACCTCTCAACAAGAAACCCCATGTGCAGCATCTACACAACAAATACCTAGTGTCTGTTCAGTGAACAATGACCCGTGGGCAGAATGGTATAAAAAAGTCAGTAATGATCTTCAAACTCGGAGAAGCACAGAGCTTGATAGGTATTTGGATGAGGACCCAATTCGAGCTGAAGAGTTTGACATAATAAATTGGTGGATGGGTAATGCGACAAAGTATCCAACCCTTTCTCGTATAGCCCGAGATTTGTTTGCTGTTCCAGCCACGTCTGTACCTTCAGAATCAGCTTTTAGCATGGCAAGAAGAACCATCAATGATTTTCGAAGTAGCCTAACCCCTGAGACAGTAGAAGCGCTTATATGCACCCAAGACTGGTATAGGGCAGAAGGTAAACCTCTTTTCCGTGATATATATAGGTTCAACACATTTTTAGTTAATCCTTCATCTACTGCAACTTAAACTTTGCAAATTGGTATATAGGTTCGACGCAGTTTTCTACTGCAGCAGTTGATGATTTCATTATGGAAGAGAATGAACCATGAAATTCACAGGTAATATGCTTGTGTTACCTGTCATATTGATATATTTAGTGTATCCACTAAATATGTAAACTGAGCATATTGAACCAACTGCCAGTTGTCTAAATCTTTCCCTGAGAATCGATCATGATCTAGTTTATATGATATTGAGAACTGAGTAGAACTTCATATCTTTACTCTCTAATCTCTTGGTAGTATTTTTTACTGATTTCTGAACATAGATATTAGATAGCCCAAAGCATTATTGGATTTTCATGTACGAGTACAGACCTGCCACTAAATTAATTTGGGTTCAAAACCTCAATAGTTCTGTCCCTGACTTGCCTCCAAATCTAGCCTTTTATATGTCCTTCAGGCAAGAGTAAACTCTGGGTCCCATAAATACTGATTGTACTCTGCAAGTGTGGGCATAAGTGATTGATGATTCATTGATTCATTGTCTCCTAGCGTTACCTTGAATTTGTACAAATGCATGAGTGGTAAACATTCATTCCTCCCTGAACTTGAATCAATTTCCAAACAAATGAGAAATTGCCAAATGGTTTCAGGAATTGGGGAGTGAGAATTCTCTCTTATTGTTATTTGTTCACTATTGGATTTTGTTAGTTTCTGATTGAGGCATGGTATATTCCATTTGTTCAGAATATTTGATTTGTGCCTGTCATTTAGATATTCTACAAGATGCTTGGATACACTTGAAAAACAACTGCCACTCAATCAGTCTGAATGTTTCAGAAGGACCTTTCCTTCCATGTTGTTGCTAACAATGGTTTTTGGGCTCCTGCAAAGTAATTGATCTAGTTTGACTGTTTGTAATCTGATATAGCTATAACTAGATGTGCATGTCACTATAATGCATGATGAAGTTGACAGTGTTTTTTGGGCTCCTGTCAGATTATTTGCTACTATTTACCATTTATATAGAGCCTGATTGAACTTTGCCATACAATTTAGTTTATTTGTTTTTATTGAATCTGATAGCTGAACATATTTCAGTGTGGTTTGTAGGAGTGTTTCATCTTGACGCCAGAGAAGCAACAAGAGGTAGCAGAATAGTGACAATGTATTACTTTAGTAGCTTATGATGATGCTATTAGCTGAC
>NC_012877.2:18254375-18279620 GCF_000003195.3 Sorghum bicolor
ACGCTACCTGAATGTCTACATTAACTGTTGCTGGAATCTAAACCAGGGATAAATCCCAAGCTGGCATGGAAGAAAGGAACAAGAGTTTCATGATTATTTTATTTTCTTCTTCAGTATATATCTTGGTTGTAGAACCATAGCTTTTCCTTTTATTATTATATATATACTCTCTATTTACAGCAATTATTATACTCCATAGTTCTTGTCAGATCGATCATGACAAGTCTGAAGACCGATTAGTTTCAGATTTGCAGACTTAAGACAGAATATGTTTACTGCCTTGTGTATAGGGAATATGGTTTGCACATATAGTATTAAAGTTAATATACTTTGGGGCATTTTGTGAGTATGTCTACCATCGCCATAGTTTGGGGTATTAAATTTAAAGTTAATATCACATTTAATAGAATGACATTGCCATTTGGAGGTCGTCAATTGATGTGGAACGTATCCGAGCTGATCTGAAAAGATACAAGATTGCAGATGAAGTCACACTGCAAATGCATGTCTTAATTACATCTCAAAAGCATGTCTTTACTTTCAGCAAAAGGCAATGCAGCAATGGGCGTCGCCACCGCCGCCACGGGTGACTGAGCCGCCCCTACCGCAATCTCCACGGGCGGTTCATCCTCCGCCACTGCCACGAGCGACTTCGCCACTGCCGCCGCGACTTCCATGGTTGGCCCGTCTCCCTTCGCGACCATCGCCACGGGCAGCCTCCTACAGCCCAGATCCCATGACCCTGACCCCATCACCGACCATGGTCGGGCAGTCGCAGTTCTTGCCTCTTCCTGGGGGCACTGGAGTCAACGTTGTTGCTGGAACTAGTGGGGACCATGCATTCCCTATTGCCGCTCTTGATGCCGAAGCCGAGATCTTGGCACCTAATGGCGCTACAACTACCACTGCAAAGGTTAGGTTCGCTATAATCTTCCTCAATTGATTGTCTTGGTAGAGTACTACAGGATGATGTTAATTCAACAATCTTTGATTCATTGTTGTTTCTATGTGATGTAGAAAGTTTTCTCATCAGCAACAAAGCGCAAGGAATCTGGAGTGAAACAACAAAAAGGACAATTAGCAAAACGGTTCAAGTCACCAGCAGTGTCGCCACTAGTTCCAGCAAGATCAACAGGGATTAAGATGATGCTATCCCCAGCTACTACCACTTCACCGGCAACAATTGATGTTAGCTCATCCAATGGTAAGGTCCTTTTACCTTTTCTCAATTTAGGAACTAACGGCGTCCTCCAAATTATTTTCTACACCTGATTTTTTTATTGAATCTTTTCAATAAAAATTGATGTTAGCTCATCCAATTTTACTAGCTTATTTGGTTTGATATCCACACCTACAGTAAAAGAAAGCATGTCCTCTCCAACATAGAGTTGCAGTAATATTTTAGGGCCTTGTTTGTTTCTGCCTATAGCAGACTTGATTACAGTCTCACCATACCGCAGAAATATTTTTGATTCTCTATTCTCATTTTGCTACATTTATTTGTGTTAATTTCTGTTTTAAATAGAGCTGTAGTAATATTATTTGTGCTATTGTGAAGACAAGTCTCAGTCCACTATAGCTACTAAGGCTAGACTTAGCTTGAGACACTTATTATTGCTGCATTTCAGATGTAATTGATGCCAGTGATAATGAGAATGACGAAACAGAGAAAGCGGCTATTGCAAGGGCTACAAAAAACTTTAGGTCTCGGTGTTGGGAAGAGTTTGAGCCAATTCTTGAGGATGGAGTTGTTGTGCAAGCAAGATGTAAACACTGTGATGAACTGATGAGTGCCAGGCGTGGTCAGGGAACAAGTTCACTTCTTACTCATTTGAAGAGATGTAAGAAACGCAGTAGTGCTCTCAAGATTGTGCAAGACTTGAGTTCTACATTAAGGTCACCTTCTGGCGGACGTTTGAAGGATTGGAGGTATGATCCGGATGTGTCACGATATGAGCTGAATAGAATGGTATCCTTGCATGGGGTTCCCTTTCTTTTTATGGAGTATGATGGGTTTAGAAGATTTCTTTCAAGTCTGAATCCTTTGTTCAAAGTGCCTAGTAGAACTACAGTTAGGAATGGCTGCATAAAGGAATTTCAAGAGATGAAAATTGCACTAGAGGATACCCTCAAGAATGTAAACTGTAGGTTCTCTTTGACTACTGACATGTGGACAAGCAATCAAACCATAGCGTACATGGTTGTCACTTGTCATTTCATTGATGCTAGTTGGAAATTACAGAAAAGGATAATTCAGTTTATTGATGTGAAGACAGCACACAGTGGAGTTGAGCTATTCAATATTATCCTTAATTGCATTCGAAGTTGGTCCATTGAGCACAAGCTTTTTGGAATAACACTTGACAATGCATCAGCAAATAACACTATGATTGATTTGTTGAAGCACCATCTTGTGCAATAGAAATTGATACCAGTGCGGGGAGAGCTGCTTCACCATCGATGTGCTGGACATGTCATAAACCTTATTGTGAAAGATGGGCTCAAGTTTGTTGAACCGATTGTTGACAACATCCGTGAAAGCATCAAGTACCTTCGTTCTTCAACTTCCCGGAAACAAATGTTTAGAGAAATTGTTGCACGAGAAGGCATTACATGCAAGAAAAAGCCATCACTGGATGTGATCACACGTTGGAACTCAACATATTTGATGCTTAAAACAGCCCTAAAATTTAGAAAAGCATTTGAGGTGCTAAAATCAGAGGACCAAAAATACACATACTTACCCTCCCCTGAAGAATGGAAGAGTATTGGTGTGCTTTGTAACTTGCTAAAGGTGTTCAAGAAAGCAACTAAAGTTATTTCAGGCACTAACTACCCTACCACGAACCTGTATTTTCATCACATGTGGAAGATCAAGATGAATTTGGAAGAGGAGTTGCAAACTACTGAGGTTGCGTTACAAACTGTTGAGCAAGAAGCTAATAATAAATCTGAAGTTGTTGTGGCAGATCAAGCTAAGTTAAGGTTCCTAAAAGAGATGATCAAGGTACTAAAGGAGATGAAGAACAAATTCAACAAATATTGGAACAAGTCACATATAACACTGTGTGTTCCTGTGGTTTTTGACCCTAGGTTCAAACTGAAATTTGTTGACTTTGTTTTCAGCAAGGCCTTTCCTAAGACAGGCAAGGAAAAGATTGATAGAGTAGAAAAACTAGTCCGTGGGCTGTTTTCATCATACACCTCTCAACAAGAAACCCCATGTGCAGCATCTACACAACAAATACCTAGTGTCTGTTCAGTGAACAATGACCCGTGGGCAGAATGGTATAAAAAAGTCAGTAATGATCTTCAAACTCGGAGAAGCACAGAGCTTGATAGGTATTTGGATGAGGACCCAATTCGAGCTGAAGAGTTTGACATAATAAATTGGTGGATGGGTAATGCGACAAAGTATCCAACCCTTTCTCGTATAGCCCGAGATTTGTTTGCTGTTCCAGCCACGTCTGTACCTTCAGAATCAGCTTTTAGCATGGCAAGAAGAACCATCAATGATTTTCGAAGTAGCCTAACCCCTGAGACAGTAGAAGCGCTTATATGCACCCAAGACTGGTATAGGGCAGAAGGTAAACCTCTTTTCCGTGATATATATAGGTTCAACACATTTTTAGTTAATCCTTCATCTACTGCAACTTAAACTTTGCAAATTGGTATATAGGTTCGACGCAGTTTTCTACTGCAGCAGTTGATGATTTCATTATGGAAGAGAATGAACCATGAAATTCACAGGTAATATGCTTGTGTTACCTGTCATATTGATATATTTAGTGTATCCACTAAATATGTAAACTGAGCATATTGAACCAACTGCCAGTTGTCTAAATCTTTCCCTGAGAATCGATCATGATCTAGTTTATATGATATTGAGAACTGAGTAGAACTTCATATCTTTACTCTCTAATCTCTTGGTAGTATTTTTTACTGATTTCTGAACATAGATATTAGATAGCCCAAAGCATTATTGGATTTTCATGTACGAGTACAGACCTGCCACTAAATTAATTTGGGTTCAAAACCTCAATAGTTCTGTCCCTGACTTGCCTCCAAATCTAGCCTTTTATATGTCCTTCAGGCAAGAGTAAACTCTGGGTCCCATAAATACTGATTGTACTCTGCAAGTGTGGGCATAAGTGATTGATGATTCATTGATTCATTGTCTCCTAGCGTTACCTTGAATTTGTACAAATGCATGAGTGGTAAACATTCATTCCTCCCTGAACTTGAATCAATTTCCAAACAAATGAGAAATTGCCAAATGGTTTCAGGAATTGGGGAGTGAGAATTCTCTCTTATTGTTATTTGTTCACTATTGGATTTTGTTAGTTTCTGATTGAGGCATGGTATATTCCATTTGTTCAGAATATTTGATTTGTGCCTGTCATTTAGATATTCTACAAGATGCTTGGATACACTTGAAAAACAACTGCCACTCAATCAGTCTGAATGTTTCAGAAGGACCTTTCCTTCCATGTTGTTGCTAACAATGGTTTTTGGGCTCCTGCAAAGTAATTGATCTAGTTTGACTGTTTGTAATCTGATATAGCTATAACTAGATGTGCATGTCACTATAATGCATGATGAAGTTGACAGTGTTTTTTGGGCTCCTGTCAGATTATTTGCTACTATTTACCATTTATATAGAGCCTGATTGAACTTTGCCATACAATTTAGTATATTTGTTTTTATTGAATCTGATAGCTGAACATATTTCAGTGTGGTTTGTAGGAGTGTTTCATCTTGACGCTAGAGAAGCAACAAGAGGCAGCAGAATAGTGACAATGTATTACTTTAGTAGCTTATGATGATGCTATTAGCTGACTTTGGTATGGTTTTTGTTAGCATCTCTTGAAATTGGATTAGCCTATTGGAGACATGGAAATTTGGTTTCCTGTTTCATGGCTCTGTGAAGATTTTTATGTGCAATTAATTCTTTCAAATAAAATAGGCTTTTGTTATTTGAGTACTACAATGTACGGAGTACCTTGGAGTACTACAATGTACGGGGTACTAAAATCCATCGTTTGTTCGTCGTTCCCTGTTGCTAGGATAAATAAAATAAGATAGTATTTGACTGTTTTATGACTTTCATTCAATCATCCACACGTGAGAAAGTAGCAACCTATGTGTGGCCTGCAGCACGATAGGAGACAGCGGCCTGCGGTCACCAACAACGACGTATATGTATGTGAGCCGGTGAGGTTCGACCCTCGGATAACCGCGGATTGTCGTGGCACGGATCAGGTTCGACCCGTGATCCTGGTTTGCAGCTGACGGAGCGGCGGGTTGACATTAGGTGCGCTCCGCTCCGCCCCATTTGCAGGCTCAAGACACACAGAAAGGGACGGTGCAAGAAGGGACTGGGCACCCACCGGTGGTTTCAGGATGAAGTGGCCATTGGCGAGATCAGAGGCAGAGCCAGAGGGTTCGAGTGGAACTAATGAACGAAGTCACTTCGAGGTTTCGAGCAATCTTGAAAGCGGCACCGAGAGAGGGTGACTGGGTGAGGGTCCGTGTCGTAGGAAATCAGGCTATAACTGCCACTAACCTAGGGAGTATACAATTGACACCTTTATATATAGAGATCAAAACGTAGAGTAGCTTTTTAATTGATCATCAGCTCACCATGGGCAGCTGTTGTTGCAGATATTTGTTGCAAAGGATATATGTGTTGATGATCTTTTATACAGCTACTGCTTTTATAACCTTTATCAAGCATTATTATTTCATTAATATGTTATGTAGAAAATAGTGGTGATCTGGTTTTTCAAATTATCGACTAGGCACGGATGCTCGTATTCTTTATGTATGTATTCATAGAGGTTATGGTGTGTACTGTGATTCAAAAAGTGCACCTGATATGCCCTATTATAAAATGAAAGACATATATGTTCTTTGAAAATTCTCCCATCTAAAAACAATAAAAAAATCATTTGTCATTGTCTCTATAGCTGCACAAGAAACTTTAATTCATATACCATATTATATAAAATAAAAAATACTATATTCTTGGAAACACTAAAAAAATTTCATTTATCTTATTCTCATAAACACTAAAAAATTTGTCATTGTCTCTACTATTGTGTGGTGCCAATCACCTCTACCGGTGCACCAGCATATTCTTTGCGTTAGGTACAGTCTTCAAACACATGTCGGTTGGGGCCTTGCATGACGGTTGCCCCTTGTGGCAATGATACTTGCTGCTAGAAGAACCTCAGTTTCAATTACATAGTGAGCTCCACACTATCTTGCTTTCATAAACACAAAATAGTGTGTTTGTTTGCCTAGACACGGGTGACCCGTGCGTACTACCCGGGCCTGGTAGTGGTAGACAAGACCAAGAGGTACAACATGGGTTGTTTGTTTGCCTAGACGGAGTAGGGGCTGGCTGAGGATGAGTTGTGTTTGTTTGTTTGGCTTAATGTGTATAGTTACACTACATCAGGAATCATGTACTCTTAGCATTGTACCTTCTTTCTCACCCCATTGGCATTTTCATCGAGAACCTTACTAGCGTGGATAGGTTGGGCGAGGTTGTGACGAGCTCAGGCACGTTAAGGCAATAGGGAGCTGCACACCCACGGCCCACCACAAAGATAAGCACAACAACATGGAGCACGCGAAGCGTAGCCAGAGGTGGCTCGAAACGCCATGTAGCATGGCGATGGCAACGCTCCAGCGACGTTTGGCTTGGGCGAGCATGCGTGCGAGACGGAACATGATGAGGTGAAGGTGATGGCGATGACTCCTACACAAGGAGGCATGGAGGCAAGGAGACACAGCAACATAAGCCCTACTCGCCGACCATGGCGAACGTGGCCGCGAGGAGCAGCAGTGAGCAAGATGGGAGGTGAATGCGAGCGGGAGAGCGAGCAGAGTGGGAGAAGATCGAGGCCATGGGGCACGGTAGCAAGGTTTTGGATGGCGCTACGGAAGGTGAAGATTGAAGAGAAGGGAGGTGACGGCAAACTTCTACTGCGATCAACAAGCGTCCACACGAGCCGAGATCTAGAGAAATGAAAATCTTTGAGGGCAAGCCCAAAGGTGCTTTGGGGGACGTGCTCGTCTAACTCACTGGCTTAACAAATAGCCCGCATTGCACCCCTTGGTTTAATGGCTTCTCTGATCAACAAACACCTCAGAAGTTTATAGTTTGCTACGAAGAAACATATACACCTTAATGTGTAATTTTTTTAGGCTGTTATTGGAGCCATCGGGTGCTAGGAGCCTAGGACAGCATCCCTGTAATATTTCTGTCCTTGTTGTGCGCTACGGAGAGGAAGGTGTGAGGAGTCGGCGCTGACGTGCGGGACAACACTGGCAGTGACAGGAGGAGGTGGTGGGATGCTGACTTCTATTGGGCCGGCTACCACATGCTTTAAAGGGCCGTTGCCAACAAGCAGGAGGGAGGGGACACGGGAGGGGCCGCTAGGAGCTGGGCTTGGCCTGCTGAAAACTGTGGCAGGCCGAAAGGGTAGCCGCAGGTAAAAAAGAAAACCTTTGCTAAAAAGAAAAGGTAAAAAAAGGGAACCAAAACAATTTTCTAGCAACAAAAATTTAGAAAAAACTCGTTTTTACGCACATCATTTAACTGAATTGAACACACCATCAATGACTGATTTCTTTTATTTTAGTTTAGGAAAACTCGTTTTTATGCACATAAAAACTCGTTGCTATGACATGAAAGCATCAAACATACCATCCACGACTGATTTATTTTAATTTAGAAAAAAAATATTTATTGCACCAAATATTCATGAGAACCACTAACATTGGATCCGTTTTAAAATTATTTTAAAGCTGTTTAATGAGGCAACATGCTAGCATTTGTTGTATTGATACGATTTTTTACTTCTGAGTTTGCATCTCAACTTTTGCAATAATATACATCTAATGTAAACTGTGGATATACATTGTTGTGTTTTTTTACCATAGACGTGGCTTGCATTGAATATTTCTCCCAATATTTACCATCATGCTTGCAACTGACTGCTAGATTTGGGATCACGTTTTACCTATGATGTGGAGGGCAGCCCAAGTGTGCAAGTCAGACAGAGATCTTGGAAAATAAGTTAGGATGGACTTCTATTATCTTCCATCTTTATCAATTTATAGAAGGGCTTGTCTTTTTATTAAAAATTACTAGAAGTGAGATGTGTCTAAATTTTAGACAAAGTCACAAACAAAATCTAATATGTTTTGGCATAAAGACATCTAACAATTTATAATTATTTTTATAATCAGACAAGAACAAAACATTGATATGTTATGATAGAAGACAAATAACAAATCATAAAAGTAGCAATTTACTTGTATTAATGTTTCCCCCCGGCCCATTTATCAGGTCGCTGACCACCCATAATAAAACCTAGAAATCCTTGAGTAAAACGTAATTTGGATTACAAGAAAAATCACGTTATGTAATAAAATTGATTTCAATAACTCTAATGATGATCTAGACTAGATTCATCCCTAAACTGGTCACACTCACAAAGTGAGATCCCAACGATGATAGAAATGCGGATAAATCAAGAACTGAATGTGGACAATTAATCAAGATGATCATCATCAGCTAAATAATTTGAATCGATCATGTCCAGGAGACGTGTCCGTTTATCCCAATGAACACACATCAAGGAGTATCGTTAGTTAATTACTAAAAGCAAGCCGTAAAATTTAACTTGAGCTAGCTTTCTGCTTTGGTGGTGTCGTCTCCAGCGATCCTTCACAAATCGCGAGCCCCCGACGCTGAGCAGAGGTGGAGTGATGCTACCCATGGTGGAGGGACATGTGGCCGTGATCTGTGTCGCAGTGGCTGCGCTCGCCCTCACCGCCGCCGCGCTGGGGATCGTCGGCGAGGCAACAACCAAGTCCAAGGCAATGCGCGCGCGCCCACGCTTCCCTTTATTGGCCGTTGCAGATGGGTACCTGACTGAGCGGCGTCTCACAAACATTTACCGGTGGTGGTGCAGTCTTTTGTCAGGTACGACGGGGAGAACTGCGTGTACCTGAAGACGCCGGCGTTCGGGTGCGGCGTCGCGGCAGCAGCCTCGCTGCTGACTGGCCAGGTCGTCCTCACCGCCGCCGCCGGATGCTGGGGCCACTGCAGGGCGAGGTCCGACCACCGACGCGCCACCGCCGGGGTCGTCGTCGTCTTATCTCTACTGTCATGGTAAGCAGAGCAGCACTGAACACAACCTATACTGGTTCCTCGAAGTTTGTGATTTGGAACAGGCGTCGTCGCTGTACACTCTGATGATCGAGCTCGCCGGGCGCAGGTTTCTGGCAATACTGGCGGCGTGCGCGTTCCTCGTCGGCGCTCTCAAGAACCAAAGCGGAGAGCGGCGGCCCAAGGAGGGCGTCACCACGTTGTACAGGTGCACCGTTCTCGTGGCCGGGGTGTTCGCCGGCGGCTCATTCTTCTCCGTCGCCGCGGCGGTAGCCGGGATCGCCTCCTATGTCGCCCATGAGGCGGCGGCAGGCTTCGGTCCGCCGGCGCAACCACCACCACTGTCTGAGACCGACGGCCCTCGTTGAGGCAGTCATCATCATTCTTGTGAAGTGTGTGATTCGTGTGGATGAACAAAGGCTCACGCTGGAACAGTATGCTGAAGGAACTTTTTTTTTTTGGCGAGAAGTGCTAAATAGAACTTGGGCTCTTTATTTTTTTTATAATATATAGGATCATGAATTCATCAATTCTGTAACAGCTCAAATATTTCTAAAACGTGACATGGATCATACAACACGTCATCATTCTTGCATTCGTGAAAAGTTTGAGCATGCGTCGAAAGGTTTTGAATTTAATTTCAGATCTAAAACTCTATTTTTGGTATGTGCCTCTGAATGAACTTTGTATTTCATCACAAACATATGCAAAAATAGAGTTTGGGGGCTAAACATGATTTTTTTTTCATGAACTTTTGGAAAACGCTTTGGGGGCTAAACAGCTTAGCCGAAAGCTTTAGAATAGACTCTCAAGAAGAATTTTAATTTCAAAACCACAAATCCTATGTGCAAGATTTAAGCAAATTATGTCGCATTTGATTATTCTACTTGAAAAAAATTACTATGCTTATAGTCTGGGCGTCCCCGGTGTACCGACGAGAACGAGGCATGTGGTATTTGAGAAACTCAATAGTGGAAATGACGGAGAACAGTCTAGAACACCATGAGGAGACCCGCTTGCGCTTGGAGAATGCTCATGGGCTATCCACGGAGTTATGTGACTGGAAGCATAATCTCTCAAGGACAAAGTTGAAGTATCAAAGGTTGAGCCCTCTTGGATCGGCTCTTGTGCGGCACCTTCTTCTGCGGCGAGTAACCCCCTCTATGGGTCGTTGAACGACCGCTGAAAGAGGTGTCCACTCTCGACTTTTTGTACGAACCCTCACCCTTGAGATCAACCTTGCAAATGAAAAAGAACAGACAAGTTAGAATTTAAGCAACAAAAGGACCAAAATGAAATATAAGAGCAAATGGTCACAAAGGAATCAAACAAAGTGTATAAGTGTAAGCTACAACATGTATACATCATATACGAAGAAGGTATATACAGGACGTTGATGGCCATGTTGCCCATCGATGTTGGTAAAGTGGGTGAGCTGTCTGACCTACTGTGACAACACACATGAGCAAGGCGAGACCACCTGTTATTAGATATAATTAATTTGTAGAATAGGAGTAACATGATAAAGTAATCATTTTGTTTTCACTACACATAGATTAGTGTGTGTCTTTATGTATGTTGTAATAATTAAATCATTAATTTAACAAGACTTGTAATATATGTTTTCTCTGATTTTATGTCTATCATAGATTATAGGAAAGCGTGAGCTTCTCGATACCTTTGCATTCTTAAACTCATTTGTCACACCCACTACTGGAAACTGAAATTTTCTTGTCGGTAATTTCCGCACCAACAGAAAAAATGCATATTATCCTGTTGGGTGTGCTGAACCGACAATAATATTGCACACCGACAAGATAATTGTTCTTTTCCTGTCGTGACTTTATTTTCTGTCGGTGTTCGTAATAGACATAGGGAAATTTATTATTTTTCTGTCGGTAACTTATTTATCCTGTCGGTGTGTAACATCCCGGATTTTTATGGAAACCAAAAATACGAGCTTTTTAAAATTTTTCCTGTAATCGTGTGAATCATATAGTTTTTAGGTCTAACTCGATCCTAACCCGTTAACAAATCGTGGCATACATGTAGATTTGCTTGTAGGTGAGTGCTCTTGTTCGCGAGTCATCTTAAGTTGGGTTTTGCTTAGGGTTTTAAGTTCCTTTTGGAGTGCACAAATCCATAGCAAAGTCTTTCTGAATCTCTGTTGAGCCTATCTCAAAGGCGAAGCGAATCCCTTCTCAACCTTTTCGTTGGAGTACGTCTCAAACTCCTTTTGATCCTTTTTGAACTCCTCCCGAAATTCCCTTCTCAAACCTTTTCTCTTGTTGATCTCATCGCAAATCTCTACCGGTGAATCTATCTTGAATTCGTAGCAACTCCTTTCCAATCCTTCGTGATCTCTCTCACCTCCTTGGCACCTCTCATGAATCCCTTTAAATCTCTTCTTGAATCTCTCTTATATATTCCTCCGAATTCATTTCCGTATCTAATTGAATCTCCGTCAAATCACTTTGATTCCCTCTCTGTTTCAGTAAATCAAAAATGAGGAAAACCATTTGGCCCAATCGCCCCAGCTCCTTTCTCCCAGCCCAGCTCGTGCTGGCGCTCCCTCGGCCCAGCACCCTTGCGTGGCCCACCTCCCGCATCCGGCCCAGCCTGCTCTCCACCCCTCCCTGACTCGGCCTGTTCGCACCCCCCCCTCCTCCACCGGGGCCTTGGCCCAAGCCACCCAGCGGCCCAGCTCCAAGCCGTGTGTGTTTCCGCTAGAAAAATGATGTAATAGGCTTGTTGACCAAGAGTTGTAAAGTAAATGTGTTGTAATTTTGTTTTTCTACAATGTATGACTATGATAACAGCTGATATATGATAATGTGATGGCTCAATTTCTGAATTATCACATTATAATTCGAACCTGTGGATTTTCCCCTTTGTGGAAAAATCTAGGTCGTTTCACGGTGTTTCTCCAACACACAGAAATATTATATCAAAAAAGACTATGAGCCTAATTCTCCCGCATGCCCAAGCGTTCAGCGCCAAACCAAAAACCAAATCTAAACCAGGGTTGGTTTCCAGCGACAAAAAAGAAAGAAAATACTAGAAAATAAAAAAAACCTAAACCTTATCTCCTCAGCCCCACACGGACGCACACCACGTCCAACTCCAACACATGGACAGAACCAGTCCGCATGCCGCATGCCGCAACCTCCGCCTCCGCTACGCTCTGGGCACGCCGCCTCGCTCCGCCTCCACCACCAGCCCGCCCACCCTCACCCTCTCTGCTCCCTTCACCGCTCCCTCCACTTCATCGCACGCTAGTACTCATGGAGACAGCTCTTGAGGCCGTGGTTCCCTTCCCTAGCCTTGTCCCCCTGTCATCCTCTAGATCTAGCTCGAGGAGCACGTGAAGGAAGCCATGCCGGTGGCGAATCTGTGGAAATTCGATGACAGGTGGTTTCTTTCCTCCTATTTTTCATTCATGTACTGGATCGCAGGTCGAATTTGATTTCTTCCCCTTCCTACAGTTCCGATAGATTACAATCTGCTTCTCTTGGATCTAGGGTTGGTTTATTTGGGAGGGCAAATCACTTACCCTAGAGCTGCTCGAGAAAGAGAAGATTACTGGATAGTGCACATGGAAGATCGATAGGGCTACAGCTAAAGGGGAAGTCGATTCGGTCTTCATGCGACTTCTGAGTCTTTCTAGTGAGCAACCATATACATGGAACCAAAATCCTCTCTCTGACAATTAATTAGCTATTTAGAAGACCTTAGCGTGGTTTCTAGAACATGATTCAGGTTGTATTTTATTTTGTGGACCTGTCATATCTCCTCTTAGTTATGATTTTCCATAGTTAATTCCTTCCTATCTACACTATACATTAGAGTATCAAATATATTTTTAGCATGGTACAGTACTTATTATAAGTCACCAATAGGATGAACCATTCATACTCCACAACATGCCAAGTCCTTATTATAACTAGGAAAATAATTTTCAGACATCTCTTTCTCAGTTTTATGCCAGTAGAAATAGTATAGATATACCACAGATCTAATTTTTTTTTAGATCTGAACAAAATTTAATTTTAGACTAGATCATGTGATTTACTATCAATGTATTACTTGAAATTGCTTGTAGGATTACTATATAGCAGGTGGCTGTGAAGTCAGTTTCAGTACATAAACCATAGTGCTCTTTGCATGTGCACCTTCTCTTTTTCATCGTGAAGTATTATGAGCCTTGAATTTCAGCAGATAGGGCATGTTTCTCTCTATAAAAATTGAAACTAACACATGACAATTTTTCCTTAGTTTACCTAGCCAGCTGATTAGCTCCCCCTTTTTTGCATTTTGACGACTATATATGACTATAATTTTGATGTGGTATTCAGAATAGCAACATGCAGTGCACCAGTGAGAAAGTGGCCTCATCTTGATTCTTGCATAACTACTGGACTTAAATTGAATTAATTGAGTACTAATGGTAAGGTAGATATTTGCATTGGTTTAGTTCCCATGGACCAGGACTTAGTTGAAATCACTACAAATTTCTACAAATTTCTCCTCAAAATGGATTTTTAATCAATGCAATTATCATGCACTTATAATTACTTCCTGTTGAAAGGTCCTAATATGGCTAGAGGGGGGTGAATAGCCTATTTAAAAATTCTACAAACTCACTAGATGAAAGGTCCTTGTTTGGTTTTGGTAATTGAGTGACAACTTAGGTGGACTAATACTGTTTATGTGAGATACACAGGAGATTAGTCCACAAGTGATTATATGATGATGGAGGAGCTCATTGCATATGAAACATGCACGGAGTCATGTGACCAAGGTGGAGAAGATCAAGATGAGGCTTGGCTCGATGGACCGGTTGCAAGAGTGAAGGGCAAGTCAGAGGCTTTGAAGCGAGGGACCGCGTGTGACGGTGAAGCTTGAGCAAGACTTGGCACCGATGGACCGAGGCAGCGGTGAAGAGCAAGTGAGGTCAAGATCGATGAACCAATACGGTCACGTGATGATATGAAGTGGATCATATCATTTGGTGATTGGTTGATGCATGTGTTGCATCAACATTGGAGGAGTTGGAATGGAAAGCGCAAGGCAAAGGTATAACCTAGGGCTTTTCCATTTCACCGGTCATAGGTGTGTAGAGAAGTTTATGACCGGATTTAGGATAGATGGCCATACTATCAAGAGGGGCAAACTTGTTTGCATATCGGTCATCTAGTGCCACTTGAGCGATCTAACTTTGCATACGTGTTAGGATCGAGTGGCGTGGCAAGTTGAGAGGCTAACTCCTTTGGGAAAATGTTTGTGAAAATGCTAACACACTTGCACATGGTGGTGTACACTTGGTGGCGTTGGCACATTTACAAAGGAGGTGGAGTTCCTAGGGTTGAGAGGAGTGTGGGTTCCTCGCTCCCTCCCACCGAGCTTGCAAGGCAGGATTCGGCGCTTTTGAGAAAATTAAGTGTATATTTTCTATTGCGCCGGTGGGAAATTTGGAGAAGTTGCGAGAGTGTTTCTCGCTGAGAAACACTCACCGGACGCTGGTGTTGGCAGCACCGGACGCTGGTCCAGAGTGTCCGGTGTGGTGTCTTTGACTCAGTGAGCAGAGCGCACCGGACGTTGGCACCGGACGCTGGGCGGTTACTGTTCGAGCGTCCGGTGGTGCCTGACGTCAGCGAGTGCGTGCGAGGAGTTTCTGACCGGTGAGCACCAGACGCTCAGGGTGTGTCCGGTGGCTTGCGTCCGGTGACCGTGCGAGTTTGCGGAGCTCTCTGCGCACGAGTCCGGTGAGCACCGGACGCGTCCGGTGTGACGCAGTAGAGCGTCCGGTGGTGCTGTGCAGGCGCGCGTGCGCAGTAGCCGTTGGCGGCAACGGTCGAGTTCAAACGGCTAGTGACACGTGGCTAACGCCTGAGCACCGGACGCTGAGGGTTGAGCGTCCGGTGGCTCCCTGTGAGCGTCCGGTGCCCACGTGTTTTGCCCAGTGAAGGGGCAACGGCTAGTTTAGCCCTTGGGGCTATGAATAGAAGTGGTGGCCGGCCTTGTCCAGTGCTGAGCACCCTTGGGACTTAGTGTCCATGCTTGGGGAGTGCTAGGAAAGCCTCTAACTCACTTGTGCTTGCAAGAGTGCAAATCAATAGCGAGTGAGTGATTCTAGTGCGTTGCATTGAGAGTTTGCATCGAGTGGCACTAGGTGTTCGTGTTGCAAGCCGGTGGTGCTTGTTACACTTGGAGGTTGCCACCTCCTAGACGGCTTGGTGGCTTGTGACTCCGTCGAAGCACGCAAGGAGATTGTGCGGTGCTCCGGAGAAGACATTGTGAGGGGTACGTTGCTCACCCCGTGGGGATCGCGAAGAGCAACTCTAGTTGAGCGAGATGTGAAGAGCGACAAGTGGTCCGGCCGGGTCAAGTGCTAGAGCTTGTGGTAAGCACTCCACGTGGGAGAGTGTGACTTGCGGGTCACCACTAGCAAGAGGACCGGCAGCAACCTTGGAGCTTGTCTCAACGGGGACGTAGCTTGGTGGCAACCAAGTGAACCTCGGGAGAAAATCATCGTGTCAACTTTGTTCTTCCCATTGGTTTGCAAGTCCCTAACACAAGCTTGTTCTTACATTCATATACTTGTGCTTGTGTAGTTGCTCTTGTAATTAGTTAGCTTGTGTAGCTTGCTAGTTACCTTCTTGCTTGTGTAGCTAGAAGTAGTTCCCTTGCGTGACTAATTTGGTTTGTGTAACCTTGTTAGTCACATTGCTTAGTTTGTGTAGCTAAGTAAGCTGTGCTCTCTAATTTGGCATTAGTTGCCTTGTTATTAAGCTTGCTAGTGAGCTTAGGCTTTGTGCGCTTTGCCTCACTAGTTTGAGTAGGAGCTCCCCCGTTTGCAAAGTACTAGTTGCATAGGTTTGTGTGACCTTGCTCCTAGAATTGGTTAGGTGAGCTCTTGCTAAGGTAGCACCTTGTTTGCTTGTTTAGGATCTTTTCAAGGTGCTAGAGAACTTAGATAGAGGGGTGTAGTCTTGGCCAGACCGATAGTTTTAATTCCGCATTTGTTTCGGTTAGCCAGCGTAATAATTTTTAGAAAGGACTATTCACCCCCCCTCTAGTCTGCCATCTCGACCCTTCAAGTGGTATCAAAGCTAGGTCTCTCATTTGTGGTCTTCACCGACCCTAGAGGATGGCGTCTAGTGGGATAGATGATTGTGAGACACACATTTTTGATGGTACAAATTTTGCACTTTGGAAAAATCACATGCTTGATCATTTTCATGCAAAGGGACCTAAATTTTGTTGGATTATCACTAATGGTCTCACACACAACTTGGACCATAAGAATCTCACCAAAGCTCAAAAGGTTCTCTTTGAACTTGATTGTGAAGCTTATTGTTATCTAATGAAATCCTTGAGCTTTGAGTTGTTTGATAGGATAAACTCCAAAGGAACCGCATATGAAATGTGGGAGTCTATCAAACACACCTTCGGTGATTCCTCCACATGGGATGATGGCAAGTTCAAAAAGGAGGAACCAAAGGTGGAGATACATGAGGATGTTGAGCATGACCAAAACAAGGTGGTTGTGGAGGATTGCTCCACCTCATGGTCAAGTGAAGATGAAGATGATGGCTATGAGAGTGATGCTTCTAAAAGCTCATCCACTTCATCACATTCCTCCATGTCTCACGGCGACGGCAAGGTATCTATTGGAGGTGTGATTGTTGATTGTGATGATCCAAATTTTGAGCTTGTATGTAGACTCACCAAAGCTTTAAGAAATGAGATGGCTAAAACAAGAAAATTGAAAAATGAAAACTCATTTCTAAAGAACACATGTGAACAACAAAAGCATCTACTTTATGTTACTACTTGTACACATGAGGAGCTAAAATTGGTTCATGAGGAACTTTGTGTTGCTCATGACAACTTGGTAAAAGATCATGCTTTTCTCACTAAGAAGCTTTCTAATGAAGAAATTAAAACTAGTGAGAGCTCTTCACTTGGGTCAAATGATCAATCACATAGTGTTACTAACCCTTGTGATGTAGACATGAAGCATGTATCCACCTCTTGTGATGATTTATTATCTATACCATGTTCTTCACATGTAGATGCTTGTTCTACTTCTATGTCTTGTGAGACTAACCTTTTGAAGGAGAACAATGAGCTTAATGAACAAGTGAAGAATTTGAGCAACAAGTTGGAGAGGTGTTACAACTCAAAAGTCACCTTTGAGCATATATTGAAGACTCAAAGAATCTATGGTGACAAGTGTGGCCTTGGCTTCAAGAAGAAGATGACAAAGGGCAAAAGAAAGCAAGAGAGAGAAAAGCTCTCTCATTTCATGTGCTACCGGTGCCATGAAGTGGGACATCTTGCAAATGGTTGCCCAAACAAAGAGAAGCTCAAGAAGATAAAAGAAGAAGAGAGGCTAAAGCATGTCAAGTGCTTCAAGTGTCGCACTTGGGGTCATCTCACCTCAATGTGCCCAACCAAGCAATTGGTGAAGCAACAAGTAAAGCCTCAACCAAAGCCACAAGTTGAGCAAGAAAAAACACCCCAAACTCAAGTCAAGATCTACCATGATGGTGATGACTTGATTATGAAGAAGAAGAAGACAAGAAGGGGTGGAAGAGCAAGGCATACAATGCAAATCCAAGATGCCAAGATGATGAGCAAGAATGAAGACAAGAAGAAAGCTTATGCTCACATCAAGTGCTTTGAGTGCAAGGATGATGGACACTTTGCCTCGAGGTGTCCTACCAAGCTTGAGAAGAAGGCTCAAGCAACTCTCAAGAGGCAAGGCAATGAGAAGCAACATATGAGCAAGGAAGAAAAGGCTCATTCCAAAAGAAGTTGCTACTTATGCCGGGAAAGGGGACACATGGCTCATTCATGTCCCCTAGGTAATAGTTCTAAGCCTATTTCAATTGATAACCATAATGTGCTTAGAAAGGATGGTAATGGTACCTCTATGGTTGCTATTGCAAAACATCCCGCTACTCATACTAAGGCATCGCCTAAGTATGTTGCACCTAACTTGAGAGGACCCAAACTAGTTTGGGTACCATCAAAAAGTGGATGAATGCATGTAGGTACCATCGGCATTGGAGACTTGATTCAATTGATCTTATATTATTCATCATATGATTGAGTCAAGTATTGAAGCTTAGTGCTTATCTCATCCCAATGCCAAGACAAGATAGTGAAGTCCAAATGTGCTACAACATACAAGTGTCACATTCAAGTTGTGGTGATTTATTGGATTATTTGATGGCTTGTAAATACATGAGTTGAAGCTTGCAAATTAGATGATCATAAGCTAACCAAGGTATATCTTTGTTGATCACATTCATTTGGGTGCATATGAGTTGATTGAATTGGATATATATATATGCAATGTTGCTTGCTATAAGTTGATTGAATGGATTAAATGATTAGTAATCAAGTTTGGATTGATTTGAGTTGGATAAGTTCATAAGATAACATTTAGTAAGTGGATTGAATGGATATATGTCTTGTGAAAGTATTCAATCAAGTTGATTTCAAGTTTGATTCAATTTGAACAAGTATAGCTCAATTGCTTGAAATCTGTCCACTTTTGAAAAACTGAGCTAACAGTGATCAAGTCTGAGTTTGAGTGATCAAATCTATTTGAAATGTCTTGAAATTTGGTATGCATGCTGTACATTTATCATAGAAGATGCTGTAAAAATCTCATGAGAATTGGATGAGGGATACTTCCGGTTTGGAGTAGATCTTATCAGCTATAGTACAACAGTTTTCAGCATGTAGCAGTGGTGGAAGAATTGAAATCTGGTAGCAATCTAGAAGTCAAATGAAGCTTAAATTTTTACAGCTGCTAGATATCTTAGTAAAGCACATCTCCACCAAATTTCGTAGTATTTGGATCTGTACAATGTGAGATATGATTTATTGTTTGAAATGTACAGAATCTGCCAGAAAAGTGACAAATATTGGATTGATCTAGAGTCACTTAAATTGAAAGGTCCCCAAGTTGGAATTATGATTATAAGTGTTTGAGGTACCTAAGTTTGGTTTTGAATTGATCTAGAAGCATGACAAGTACTGAGTACAAGGCATTTGATTGTGGAATGTACTTGGTGTACACATTTAGTACTCAAATTGAAGATCAAGATCAAACTCAAGATGAAGATGAAGTTTAAGTTCTAGTGACTATTGGAGATTATTTAGAAAGAAAAAGAACTTAAACAAGTAGAAAGAAAAGGACTTAAAGAAGGGTTCACGGATATTCATCATATTAAGTCCATCACTTGAATCAATCAATCAAAGGCAATTCAGGTGAGTGTCAAGAATGGTTCTTTAGAGAGAGGTCACTTCTCCCTATGTGAGGGGCGTGCCGCCCGAGGAGTGGGTAAACCAAGTGTGGTGCTTGGAAGGCTAACATGGAAGTGGTGATCTAAAGGACATTTGAGATGCTTAGTTGAAGCAATCAAAAGGATTGATCAAGGAAGCAAGCAACACCCAAAAGAGAGCTAGTCGTGGTATTTCAAGTGGTATTCTTATTAGTTCTCTCATGCAAGCAATGATCAAGAAAAGATGAAGCAAGTCAACCACAACAAGACAGTGCACTTGATCATAAGTGGTTATCAATTCATATGGGTGAAGATTTGATCTATCAATTGGTATCTATGATTGGTCTTCACCAAGCTTATCAATTGGACTTCACATTGCTATTTGGAGCTAAATTGGAATCTTATTGACTATCCTCAAATCCAAGATAGCAAAGGTATCATTGAAATGTGCATGATCATTTCATCCCTTACTAGTATGCGGTTAGTGCATATAGTACATGCTTAATAGGATCATGCATGACAAATGAAAAGGTTTAAATTCATAACCTACCACTATTGCTTGATTGATTAGTTGATCTAGTGGTATGTATATGAGTTTATTCATGAGCTAGTGAACCCAAGTACTTGATCTATTTTGGATTGCTAACAAGTGACAAGTACAACATTGGTAAGATAACCCTTAATGTGAGGTGTGAAAAAGCTTGTTATTCGTTCAAACCGGACTTGGAAGCTTTAGCAAATCAACTTAGTTCGAGTCAACTATTAGAAGCTCATAGTGATTAGAGTACAAGAACAAGACAACAATGCAAGTGGATATCTTGACTTAAATGTTTCCTCAATTGGTATCCTACAATTGGTACTCATGATAGCAAATGTTCAAGAAAGCAAATAAGTGGTTCCATACTAGAAGACCTTCAATTGGAAGTAGATTTCCATATGGTATTAGACAAGATCTTTCAAATGATATGACATTTATACATATGGTGTCTATCATACAAGAAGGTGGTTCCACAAGTGATCCTCAACTTTAAGTGATCATCAAGCAAAGAAAGTTCTCTCACCAACAAAATTGACAAGTGAATGACCCATGCTATGACATAGGGGGAGTGCCCCACCAAATGGTATCAAGGTCAAATATCCGAAGTGGTATCTCAAGAGCAATTCAAGTAATGTCATTCCAACACATATGGTGATGTCCATTAAAAATGCAAGATTCAAGCCTCAACCATCTATCCCAGTGCAATCCTTTGTCACAATGAGATTCACACTTTTTCAATTGATATCAAGTGATTTGATTGGTATCACATACCTTTTATGGAAATTGATGACAAAGGGGGAGAAGTTGGAACAAAGATATGATCATGGGATAAGTTGGACAACAAAAGATATGTTTCAAGGGGGAGAGATCAAAGATGGACAACAAAGATATGATCATGGGATAAGTTGGACAACAAAAGATATGTTTCAATGGGGAGAGATCAAAGATGGACATGGACAAGGGAGCAACATTAAAGAGAAGATGATGGATCAAAATTCTTGGACAAAAGTAAAGCACACAAGTAGGGGGAGCAAGCTCATGAACCTTGTTTGCTTGCATTTGATTTGTGCATATTCATGTGCTTGCTTGCATTGCATAAGTTTTCAAATTCAATATGCAAGCTTGTGTGGTGTATGCTAGTTATAGAACTTGATTGATGATATGATAACTAGCATGCATAGGTTGGTAGCTAGACTTGTGTTTTTCAAGTAAAAACTAGACCCTTGCTTATAATGTTGATCTCACGGGGTTTCTAGTGTTTTTGTTGTCTAGCTACACATGGTGCTAAGGATGGTGTATATTGAATGCTTCAAATGATATCAAATTTGATATCGAGCTACAAAGGTTTATTCTATACACCTTAGCACGTAGTAGGGTTTTATGGTGCTTATCCAAATCTTGACATAGAGCTTAAATGTTGGATAAGTAGCATAAAATCCAAATCAAGTTAGCAATTTACACTTGTGTGAAGTGCTAGCTTGAAAAAGCTTAATTTCCATATCTTTGTAGAGTTGTCATCAATTACCAAAAAGGGGGAGATTGAAAGGTCCTTGTTTGGTTTTGGTAATTGAGTGACAACTTAGGTGGACTAATAGTGTTTATGTGAGATACACAGGAGATTAGTCCACAGGTGATTATATGATGATGGAGGAGCTCATTGCATATGAAACATGACATGGAGTCATGTGACCAAGGTGGAGAAGATCAAGATGAGGCTTGGCTCGATGGACCGGTTGCAAGAGTGAAGGGCAAGTCAGAGGCTTTGAAGCGAGGGACCGCGTGTGACGGTGAAGCTTGAGCAAGACTTGGCGCCGATGGACCGAGGCAACGGTGAAGAGCAAGTGAGGTCAAGATCGATGAACCAATACGGTCACGTGATGATATGAAGTGGATCATATCATTTGGTGATTGGTTGATGCATGTGTTGCATCAACATTGGAGGAGTTCGAATGGAAAGCGCAAGGCAAAGGTATAACCTAGGGCTTTTCCATTTCACCGGTCATAGGTGTGTAGAGAAGTTTATGACCAGATTTAGGATAGATGGCCGTACTATCAAGAGGGGCAAACTTGTTTGCATATCGGTCATCTAGTGCCACTTGAGCGATCTAACTTTGCATACGTGTTAGGATCGAGTGGCGTGGCAAGTTGAGAGGCTAACTCCTTTGGGAAAATGTTTGTGAAAATGCTAACACACTTGCACATGGTGGTGTACACTTGGTGGTGTTGGCACATTTACAAAGGAGGTGGAGTTCCTAGGGTTGAGAGGAGTGTGGGTTCCTCTCTCCCTCCCACCGAGCTTGCGAGGCGGGATTCTGCGCTTTTGAGAAAATTAAGTGTATATTTTCTATTGCGACGGAGGGAAATTTGGAGAAGTTGCGAGAGTGTTTCTCATCGGACGCTGGTCCAGAGCGTCCGGTGTGGTGTCTTTGACTCAGTGAGCAGAGCGCACCGGACGTTGGCACCGGACGCTGGGCGGTTACTGTTCGAGCGTCCGGTGGTGCCTGACGTCAGCGAGTGCATGCGAGGAGTTTCTGACCGGTGAGCACCGAACGCTCAGGGTGTGTCCGGTGGCTTGCGTCCGGTGACCGAGCGAGTTTGCGGAGCTCTCTGCGCACGAGTCCGGTGTGACGCAGTAGAGCGTCCGGTGGTGCTGTGCAGGCGCGCGTGCGCAGTAGCCGTTGGCGGCAACGGTCGAGTTCAAACGGCTAGTGACACGTGGCTAACGCGTGAGCACCGGACGCTGGGGGTTGAGCGTCCGGTGGCTCCCTGTGAGCGTCCGGTGCCCACGTGTTTTGCCCAGTGAAGGGGCAACGGCTAGTTTAGCCCTTGGGGCTATAAATAGAAGTGGTGGCCGGCCTTGGCCAGTGCTGAGCACCCTTGGGACTTAGTGTCCATGCTTGGGGAGTGCTAGGAAAGCCTCTAACTCACTTGTGCTTGCAAGAGTGCGAATCAATAGCGAGTGAGTGATTCTAGTGCGTTGCATTGAGAGTTTGCATCGAGTGGCACTAGGTGTTCGTGTTGCAAGCCGGTGGTGCTTGGTACACTTGGAGGTTGCCACCTCCTAGATGGCTTGGTGGCTTGTGACTCCGTCGAAGCACGCAAGGAGATTGTGCGGTGCTCCAGAGAAGAGATTGTGAGGGGTACGGTGCTCACCCCGTGGGGATCGCGAAGAGCAACCCTAGTTGAGCGAGACGTGAAGAGCGACAAGTGGTCTGGCCGGGTCAAGTGCTAGAGCTTGTGGTAAGCACTCCACGTGGGAGAGTGTGACTTGCGGGTCACCACTAGCAAGAGGACCGGCGGCAACCTTGGAGCTTGTCTCAACGGGGACGTAGCTTGGTGGCAACCAAGTGAACCTCGGGAGAAAATCATCGTGTCAACTTTGTTCTTCCCATTGGTTTGCAAGTCCCTAACACAAGCTTGTTCTTACATTCATATACTTGTGCTTGTGTAGTTGCTCTTGTAATTAGTTAGCTTGTGTAGCTTGCTAGTTACCTTCTTGCTTGTGTAGCTAGAAGTAGTTCCCTTGCGTGACTAATTTGGTTTGTGTAACCTTGTTAGTCACATTGCTTAGTTTGTGTAGCTAAGTAAGTTGCGCTCTCTAATTTGGCATTAGTTGCCTTGTTATTGAGCTTGCTAGTGAGCTTAGGCTTTGTGCACTTTGCCTCACTAGTTTGAGTAGGAGCTCCCCCGTTTGCAAAGTACTAGTTGCATAGGTTTGTGTGACCTTGCTCCTAGAATTGGTTAGGTGAGCTCTTGCTAAGGTAGCACCTTGTTTGCTTGTTTAGGATCTTTTCAAGGTGCTAGAGAACTTAGATAGAGGGGTGTAGTCTTGGCTAGACCGATAGTTTTAATTCCGCATTTGTTTCGGTTAGGCGGCGTAATAATTTTTAGAAAGGACTATTCACCCTCCCTCTAGTCCGCCATCTCGACCCTTCACTAGAGCAAGAGGTTAGTAAAAAACAAAGCGAAGCTTTTGCTCTAGCTCTAAAGGGGGTGTTTGCAAGCCACCTACCCAACAATTCTAGTTGCTATGATCACTATCCACACAAGGACTCAGCTACACAAGGCAAAGTAAGCAACTAAACTAATTACACTAGTTTGCGGTAAGTAAAGGAGATGGTTTGATCTTTATACCGTCACATAGAGGGGATGAACCAATCAATAATATGAAGTCCAATCACCAGGAGAAATCCAATGAACAAACACAATGGAGACAAACAATTTTTCTCCCGAGGTTCACGTGCTTGCCGGCACGCTACGTCCCCGTTGTGTCGACCAACACTTGGTGGTTCGGTGGCTAAGAGGTGTAGCAAGAACCTCGTCCTCACTAGGACACCACAAGAACCTACCTACAAGTGAGGTAACTCAATGACACGAGCACTTTACTAGAGTTACCTTTCGGCTCTCCGCCGGGGAAGGTACAAGACCCCTCACAATCACCGGGAGATGGCCACGTACAATCACCAACTCGTGCCAAAGCTCCTCCGCTGCTCCAAGCCGTCTAGTTGGGGGCAACCACCAAGAGTAACAAGAAAACCGCAGACAAATCGATCCCCAAGTGCCACTAGATGCAATCACTCAAGCAAATTATAACACTCTAAAATTTGTATTTCAAATTTTAGTTTAAATTTGATTTAATTTTGGCTTAGTTTGAATTTTTGGGCATTTATTATATAATTTACAGAAATAAATAAAATATAAGTTAGAAACATGCTTGTGTGCATTCATGCTGCTGCATAATTTTTTTTGCTTGATTCTTTTTGCTTATGCTAGTTTAAGTTTTGGAGCAAGAAAGGAAATAGGAGAAACTGTTTAAAAAAAGAGAAAAGGGCAGCGCCCCCTCTCCTGGGCCGGCCTCCCTCTCCCCTCCCCTTCGGCCGCGGCCCAGCATGCAGCAGCGCGCGGCCCAGCAGCAGCACCCGCGGCCCGCAGCGGAGCAGCCCAGCCGCGCAGCAACGCCCTAGCGCGCGCCCCGCTCGCCCGCTGCCTCCGCCGCCCGCAGCCACTGACGCGTGGGCCCCGTAGCTGGGACCCACCGCCCTCTCCTATCTCTGGCCGAGTCGTACTGAGGGCTCAACCGCCGCCCCGGCTTCCACGCCCGCGCGCACCCCTAGGTTCGCCGCGCCCTATAAATAGCACCGCCACTCGCCCTCGCGTGCCCCTACGCACCCCGAGCCGCCCAAAGCCCTAACCCTAGCCCTATCTCGCCGAGTTCG